>NW_005871866.1:171972-177013 GCF_000147115.1 Myotis lucifugus
TAGCCAGCAGTCCTGAATTGTGAGAGGGATGTTCTGACTGCCACTTTAGGCCCCGATCCCACACAGGCAGTCGGACATCCCTGAACGGGAAAGTCGGACATCCCTTGAGGGGTCCCAGATTGGAGAGGGTGCAGGCTGGGCTGAGGGACATACCTTCCCTGCACTCCCTCCTCTCACCCCCCCCCCCCGTGCATGAATTTCTTGCACCGGGCATCTAGTATATTATATGACAATACCCAACACAAGTAATTATCCTGCCTCAATTGACTGCATGTAAAGGTGAGAACACCTAGGCCAGACCAGCACTTATCCAACTTCACTGTGCATATGAGTCACCCAGGAGTCTAGTTCAAAGGCAGAATCTGAATTATCAGGTCCCAGTGGGCTTGAGATTCTGAGAATCACACAATCACCCATGTGATGTTGATGCTGCAGTTTCTGATCAGAGGACCACTCTTTGAGTAGAAGGCTGTGGTTCTCTGTTAGTATCAGGTGCAGGTAGTTTTAGATTTTCTGAACAACAAAATCACAGTTGCATGTAATTTTTTAAAAATAGGGTATTGCCCTGACCAATTTGGCTCAGTGGATAGAGCGTCAGCCTGCAGACCCAAGGGTCCCAGGTTTGATTCCGGTCAAGGGCATGTACCTTGGTTGTGGGCACATCCCCAATAGGGAGTGTGCAGGAGGCAGCTGATCGGTGTTTCTCTCTCATCAATCTTTCTAACTCTCTATCCCTCTCCCTTCCTCTCTGTAAAAAAATCAATAAAATATACATTTAAAAATAGGGTATTTAATAATTTGAGAGGGTGTTATAAATTCATTGTTCATTTACTTTATTTAAGGATTCTTGAAGAATATAATATGATATAGTCCTGAAAATGCCTCCTTTAATTCTTTTATAGAGGGTTCTTGAGAGACCAAATAATATATAGTAGGCAGGATGAACATATCCAAAACATGCTAGCATCCTAGCACCAAGAAATTGTAATATGTCATTTTTCATAGCATAGGACAATTAACGTAGTAAATGAGATATATTTGCTAATCAGCGGACTTTAAGATAAAATTGGCCAGACATCAAAAACAAAAATAAACAAAAAGCAGAGGAGGGTGGGCAGATGAGAGGAGATCAACCAATGAACTTGTATGCATATATGCATAACCCATGGACACAGACAATAGGGGGGTGCAGAGATGGGGTGGGGGACAGGGACAGTCTAGAAGGGGTCAATGGGGGGAAAAGGGACATATGTAATACTTACAACAATAAAGGTTTTAAAAAAACAAATGGGACTAAATCAAACCAAAAAGCTTTGCACAGCACAAAACAACAACAGCAAAAACAAAATACCAACAAGACAAAAGAGCAACCTACCAAATGCAAGAAGATATTTGCAAATGATATAGCTGGTAAGGGGTTCATGCAAACTATAGAAAGAACTCATACAACTCAACATAAAAAACAAACAATTCAGTTAGAAAATGGACAGCTACAGAAGAGACCCTATGCCCCTTTTCCCTGAAAGAAATCAGAGTCAAAAATCCATAAGGGGAAAATACAACAGGACAGGACAAATACAGTTCAACAAGACACCTTCCATTTAAAGCTAATTTCATAGGTATGAGATGATAATACTAAATGAGAGGGGGAAGGACATGTAGTAAGAGTAGGATCACAGTTGTTTAATGATTATTCACCTACTAACTACAGATAAGAGGTTTTCTTACAGACCCTGGGAAACAGAATGACATGTTACAAGGAGATCAGGCCCTGGAGACAAGGTAACCTATCTGAAGGGAGAGAGCGTTCCAGGGCTAATCTTTGCAAGGACAATGAAAGAAGACAGCCTCTGGGAATTCACTAGCTTTAGATTTCTTCCCCATCCACTAACTCTATGTAAGAGTTTGTTTAAAATTAAATGTTAGAGCAGAATTTCCAGGGTGAGCGACTGCTCTCTCCATACTGCTAACATGATTGAAATAAATGCTCATATATCTCTTTCAATAATAAATATATGGTTTGATTTGGCTCAAGTAATGACAGGCGTCCTTGGACCCATTGTATCTGGTATTGTAACCAGACAAATAATAGATCCATGCTGCCTGTCACTACATGAGCCAATTAATCACAGACAGGGTTGAATCATATATGATTGTTTATTCCAATATTGCTGGCAGTATGGGAGAGCAGCAGGTTATCCATAAAAATCTGCTCTGCAGCCCACCATATGCCAGCTGCTTATATAGGTAGAACTACAAAGGAAAAGTAGGCAAAGGGGCAGTTTATAGATATGCGAAAGGACTAGGGCAGTGGTCAGCAAACTCATTAGTCAACAGAGCCAAATATCAACAGTACAACCATTGAAATTTCTTTTGAGAGCCAAATTTTTTTAAACTTAAACTATATAGGTAGGTACATTCAACTTTAAATTCACGGTTTTCGTCTTCCGTTTTTCTTTGCTTCTTCTTTGTAGCCATCTCAAACAGGGCACCTAAAAAAATGTTTCATTTTATAATAATAAAGCCACCAACACAAAAGAATTACAATTCTTAAATTGATGACAAAAATACCTGTAGGATTTGCAGCTGGTTGGAAAAATACAGGTAACTTTACGCTTTGAGTAGGTACTTTTGTCACCTGCACGTGATTTGCAGACATGACTAGCACTAACCACTGCACTGAGACTGCTGACTGACTGGCTCACTCAACTCATGCAGGAATCGAGCATGCCTCTCCCACGCTGCATATCCCGTGGCCCGCCTGTGCCAAGTCTCCAGTCGCCCCACCGACCGACACCCCCCACTTCTTCTAACACCACTTCTTCAAAATAGATTCGTCCAGGCCGAAAACCGACTTCTCCGCATGGGCCACGAAGTTTCAGTCACACTGTACGTGCGTGCTCACACGTAGTATTTTCTGGAAGAGCCACACTCAAAGGGCCAAAGAGCCGCATGTGGCTCACAAGCCGCGGTTTGCCTACCCCTGGACTAGGGGTCTTCAAAGGGCTTAGTGGTATGCAAGGTCTGGGGTTACATAGGGAAATAGCCAAAGGGAGTGCCACAATTAACATAAAAGCAGGCTGGAGATAGACAAAGGCCTGCAGGTCTGCAAAAAAAGACTGGGATCTTCAAAGGGCTGGCGATCCTGGTTTCTGTAACAAATCTTTGTTAATCTTTTCATGGTGATAGGCAGCTCCAAATGGGGAGGAAGGGCTGCATCTCCAGGTAGGTCCAGCCAGGGTAGAATGTGCCTTCTTTAGTCAGAATAAAACAGTCACGGTTAACAGAGCAGGATTAGTATTTCTTACAATACTAGCTGGTTCCCCAACATTCTATTGCAGCCCCCTTTCAGTACCACAATCATGTATTTCAGCTAAAATCCAAGCTCTGCTTAACATTTATTAGTTGGCTAATCTATCAGTTTTAACAGTTCATGTGATGAAGAAAAATATTTATCTACTGTTATTTTCACAAAATTAGTAATACTAGCGAAATAATTGAAGTCCAAGTGTGTGGGTTCCCTAAGACCTTGAACCAACTCTTGCTGTTTATCCTTCCTAATCTTTACCATCAAGCACCACCTCTGGGTAATGCTGCATCCCTTAGGCTTAGCCAGAATTCAATGGCAGCTGTTTTGCTAGTTTTTACCAATGTCTGGAATATCAGATTTGGTAGTCTGCTTAAAGAAACATGTCTCTTTATACTATATTCTTCTTCAATTTTAATTGAAAGTCTAACTTACTATACTCCAGGCTTATGAGCTAAAACTAACTTGAAAAACTGTTGTTTTGCTTAAGTTATGATGGACTGAAATTTATCCCACAACTGGTGAAACTCTCAGACAACATGAAATACCCTATTTAGAACATAATACTGCACAGGCTCTTAAGCTCCTCTTCTTCCTCCTTCTCCCCCTCTTCTTCCTCCTTTTCCTCCTCATCAAGTGTCCATAACAGCAGTGGAGTGTGAAATCTTCAGGGGCTTGGAGTAGTTTGTCACCAGCTTTCAATTCCTTTGAAGTTTCTGTTTTTTTAATATTAAAATATCAAGGGTTTTTGCATACAATTCCATGATATGTTCATGTTTGTTTTGACTTTTCAAAATATTTTACATTGTCAGGTAAATTATGTAACTTTTCCTTCCAGATATTTTTTTCCTTCTTCAAATATTTCTCTTTCTTAAATTTATTTTTATTCTTAAGACTATTACAGATGTCTGCCATCTCTCCTCCCCCCCTCCCCACTCTGCACCAGGGTGGGGGTGGAGGACAGTGCCATCAGCCACTTGGGACTTTTAAAAATTGGGGTGAGATTCATAATGACATGAAATTTATCATTTAAAAGTGAATAATTCAGTGCAATTCAGCACATTTACATGCTGGGTGGCCACCACCTCTATCAGAACTTCATTCATTTTGTTGGCTGAATACTATTCCATTGTGTGGATGGATCGCATTTTGTTCATCCATTCATTTGTCAATGGACCCTGGCTTGTTTGCACCTTTTGGCGATTGGGAATCTCCCTGCAATGAACATGGTGTACAAGTATTTGTTGGAGTCCTTGCTCTCAGTTATTTTAGGTATTTACCTAAGAGTTGAGTTGCTACGTCATAAGGGAACTCTGTTTAACTTTTTAAGGAAGTGCCAAAATGTTCTATACAGCTGGTGAAGCGAGACCCCAATCTGATAGAGTGCTGGGGATGGGTTTACTCTTACTGAAGCCCCTGGCTCTCAGAATACATCACATCTTTCTGAGACTGGTCATGACCATCAGCACCATTGCCCAAGACCCAAAAACCTGTGATAGAGGGGGAGTCCAGCTGGGGAAACTGAGGCATGAAGAGAGGTTGACTTGGGCACTCAGCCTAAACCCCCTTCCTTCCCCACCTGGCCCACACTCTGGGAACCCCTTGCAGGGTCCCGGGGATGCAGGAGCCCATCATCACTGGGCACTGCAGCCCTCAGCCCACCACTCCCAGGAGCCCTTGCAGAATGGGGAAGAGGCTGTGAGCTTCGATAAAGAGACCAAATCATCACTGAGT
>NW_005871866.1:177271-178776 GCF_000147115.1 Myotis lucifugus
AGCTTCCTGTTGGCTGCTGTCAGTTCCTCCACTGCCCACCACCTCCCCACGCCCGCCCCCAGCTGATCCCCTTCACCACTGGGGCCATTCCCAGCCTGGGCAGCTCTTTCCATCTCTCTTTCCTCTTCTTCCTCTGTAACCACTTCTCATTAGAGACTTAAAACATTTTAAAAGTTCCCCAAAAAAGTTTTACAGGGTCTCAGGTTCAGAAATCAATTTCCCATGACCAGTCCTAGCCAGTTTGGCTCAGTGGATAGAGTGTCATCCTATGTACTGAAGGGTCCCAGGTCTGATTTCAGACTAGGGCACATGCCCAGGTTATGGGCTCCATCCCCAGTGAGGGGCGTGCATGGAACAACCAATCAATAATTCTCTCTCATCATTGCTGTTTCTATCTCTCTCTCCCTCTCCCTTCCTCTCTGAAATCAATAAAAATATTTTGGGGTTGTTGCATGTTTATTTTCATTTGTTTCCAGGAAGTTTTTTATTTCTTGATATCATTAGTAACCCATTCATTGTTTAATAGCATGCTATTTATCCTCCATTTGTTTTAATGTTACTGAGAGTTTTTATTGAAGTTGATTTCTAGCTTCATGCCATTGCGATCCAAAATGGTGATTGATATGATTTCAATCTTCTTGAAATTGTAGAGACTTGTTTTTTGTCATAACACATGGTATATCTTTGAGAATGTTTCATGTTCACTTGGGAAGAATGTATATTCTGCAGCTTTTGGATGAAATGTTCTGTAATATCAATTAAATCCATCTGATCTAGTGTGTCATTAAGGTCACTGTTTCCTTTTTAATTTTTTGTCTGGAAGATCTATCCAGTGTAGTCAGTGGGGTGTTAACGTCCCCTACTATGATTGCATTGCTGTCTATCTCTGCCTAAGTCCTGCAAGTGTTTTTTATATATTTAGGTGCTCCTATATTGGGTGCATATATGTTTACCAGGGTTATATCCTCTAGTTGGATTGATCCCTTTATTATTACTAGTACAGTAGGTCATTGGGTTATGTGGGAGATCCATTCCTACAGCACGACATAATGCGATTTTCGCCATAAGTCAGAACCCACCCACATAAGCACCTACGTCACTGCTATGGAGCACATACACAGCAGTAATGAAGTGAAACAGTAAAAAAAAAAAATTAAAAGAAAGATATCAATTCCTGACCTTTACTTGTGGTAAATAAATAATAAAAAACATAAAGCACATATGTACATACATCGGAACATTTTTTTTTAAATATATTTTATTGATTTTTACAGAGAGAAAGGGAGAGAGATAGAGAGTTAGAAACATCGATGAGAGAGAAACATCGATCAGCCGCCTCCTGCACATCTCCTACTGGGGATGTGCCCACAACCCAAATATATGCCCTTGACCGGAATCGAACCTGGGACCTTTCAGTCCGCAGGCTGACGCTCTATCCACTGAGCCAAACCGGTTTCATCGGAACTTTTTTAATATATAAACTAGAGGCCTGGTCACAAAAATTT
>NW_005871866.1:179705-183092 GCF_000147115.1 Myotis lucifugus
GGGAACCTTAGCTTCCTCCATCACTGGAGCAAGCAAGCCTCCTGCTCACTTCAGCTGTGTGGCTGCCAGCCGCCATCTTTGTTGGCAGTTAATTTGCATATCTCGCTGATTAGCCAATGGGAATCGTAGCAGAGGTACAGTTTATTACCCTTTTTGTCTTTTATTAGATAGGATAAATGGGAGATGGCGACATAACCACAAAACCACGTACATCGAGTCCAATGTAACCCGAAGACTGGCCTGTATGTAGTATCATTCTCTGTCTCTTGGTATGACTTTTGTTTTGAAGGATAGCTTCTCAGATATAAATATTGTTTCCCCTGCTTTTATATTGCATGGAATATATTTTTCCATCTCTTCACTTTCATTCTGTGAGTCTTTTGTTCTATGTTGAGTCTCTTGTAGACAGTATATTTAGGCTTCATATTTTCTTAACCATTCAGCTACCCTATATTTTTTTATTGAAACATGTAATCTATTTACACTTAAGGTTACTATTTCTAGGTATTTATTCATTGCCACTTTTATTCTTTATGCCTGTTCTTCTCTCTCTCTTTCTTCACCTTCTTACAGCAGTCCCTTTAACATTTCTTGCAATGCTGGTTTGTCTTAATAAACCGGAATCGAACCTGGGACCCTTATGTCCCCAGGCCAACACTCTTTCCAGTGAGCCAAACCGGCTAGGGCAGTGGTCAGCAAACCACGGGGTGTGAGCCACATGCGGCTCTTTGGCCCCTTGAGTGTGATTCTTCCACACAATACCACATGCGAGCACGCACGTACAGTGCGACTGAAACTTTGTGGCCCATGCGGAGAAGTCGGTTTTCGGCCTGGACGAATCTATTTTGAAGAAGTGGTGTTAGAAGAAGTGGGGGGTGTCGGTCAGTGGGGCGACTGGAGACTCGGCGCAGGCGGGCCACGGGATATGCAGCGTGGGGGAGGCATGCGCAATTCCTGCATGAGTTGAGTGAGCCAGTCAGTCAGCAGTCTCATGTGCAGTGGTTAGTGCTAGTCACGTCTGCAAATTATGTGCGGGTGACAAAAGTACCTACTCGAAGCATAAAGTTACCTGTATTTTTCCAACCAGCTGCAAATTCTACATGTATTTTTGTCATCAATTTAAGAATTGTAATTCTTTTGTGTTGGTGGCTTTATTATTATAAAATGAAACGTTTTTTTAGGTGCCCTGTTTGAGATGGCTACAAAGAAGAAGCAAAGAAAAACAGAAGACGAAAACCGTGAATTTAAAGTTGAATTTAAAGTTGAATGTACCTACCTATATAGTTTAAGTTTAAAAAATTTGGCTCTCAAAAGAAATTTCAATGGTTGTACTGTTGATATTTGGCTCTGTTGACTAATGAGTTTGCCGACCACTGGGCTAGGGCAATGCATATCTATAAACTGCCCTTTTGCCTACTTTTCCTTTGTAGTTCTACCTATATAAGCAGCTGGCATATGGTGGGCTGCAGAGCAGACTTTTATGGATAACCTGCTGCTCTCCCATACTGCCAGCAATATTGGAATAAACAATCATATATGATTCAACCCTGTCTGTGATTAATTGGCTCATGTAGTGACAGGCAGCATGGATCTATTATTTGTCTGGTTACAATACCAGATACAATGGGTCCAAGGACGCCTGTCATTACTTGAGCCAAATCAAACCATATATTTATTATTGAAAGAGATATATGAGCATTTATTTCAATCATGTTAGCAGTATGGAGAGAGCAGTCGCTCACCCTGGAAATTCTGCTCTAACATTTAATTTTAAACAAACTCTTACATAGAGTTAGTGGATGGGGAAGAAATCTAAAGCTAGTGAATTCCCAGAGGCTGTCTTCTTTCATTGTCCTTGCAAAGATTAGCCCTGGAACGCTCTCTCCCTTCAGATAGGTTACCTTGTCTCCAGGGCCTGATCTCCTTGTAACATGTCATTCTGTTTCCCAGGGTCTGTAAGAAAACCTCTTATCTGTAGTTAGTAGGTGAATAATCATTAAACAACTGTGATCCTACTCTTACTACATGTCCTTCCCCCTCTCATTTAGTATTATCATCTCATACCTATGAAATTAGCTTTAAATGGAAGGTGTCTTGTTGAACTGTATTTGTCCTGTCCTGTTGTATTTTCCCCTTATGGATTTTTGACTCTGATTTCTTTCAGGGAAAAGGGGCATAGGGTCTCTTCTGTAGCTGTCCATTTTCTAACTGAATTGTTTGTTTTTTATGTTGAGTTGTATGAGTTCTTTCTATAGTTTGCATGAACCCCTTACCAGCTATATCATTTGCAAATATCTTCTTGCATTTGGTAGGTTGCTCTTTTGTCTTGTTGGTATTTTGTTTTTGCTGTTGTTGTTTTGTGCTGTGCAAAGCTTTTTGGTTTGATTTAGTCCCATTTGTTTTTTTAAAACCTTTATTGTTGTAAGTATTACATATGTCCCTTTTCCCCCCATTGACCCCTTCTAGACTGTCCCTGTCCCCCACCCCATCTCTGCACCCCCCTATTGTCTGTGTCCATGGGTTATGCATATATGCATACAAGTTCATTGGTTGATCTCCTCTCATCTGCCCACCCTCCTCTGCTTTTTGTTTATTTTTGTTTTTGATGTCTGGCCAATTTTATCTTAAAGTCCGCTGATTAGCAAATATATCTCATTTACTACGTTAATTGTCCTATGCTATGAAAAATGACATATTACAATTTCTTGGTGCTAGGATGCTAGCATGTTTTGGATATGTTCATCCTGCCTACTATATATTATTTGGTCTCTCAAGAACCCTCTATAAAAGAATTAAAGGAGGCATTTCCAGGACTATATCATATTATATTCTTCAAGAATCCTTAAATAAAGTAAATGAACAATGAATTTATAACACCCTCTCAAATTATTAAATACCCTATTTTGAAATGTATATTCCATTGATTTTTTTTACAGAGAGGAAGGGAGAGGGGATAGAGAGTTAGAAAGATTGATGAGAGAGAAACACCGATCAGCTCCTCCTGCACACTCCCTATTGGGGATGTGCCCACAACCAAGGTACATGCCCTTGACCGGAATCAAACCTGGGACCCTTGGGTCTGCAGGCTGACGCTCTATCCACTGAGCCAAATTGGTCAGGGCAATACCCTATTTTTAAAAAATTACATGCAACTGTGATTTTGTTGTTGTTCAGAAAATCTAAAACTACCTGCACCTGATACTAACAGAGAACCACAGCCTTCTACTCAAAGAGTGGTCCTCTGATCAGAACCTGCAGCATCAACATCACATGGGTGATTGTGTGATTCTCAGAATCTCAAGCCCACCGGGACCTGATAATTCAGATTCTGCCTTTGAACTAGACTCCTGGGTGACTCATATGCACAGTGAAGTTGGATAAGTGCTG
>NW_005871866.1:183525-186305 GCF_000147115.1 Myotis lucifugus
GGCCACCTTATGTCCACATGGGGGCAGCCATCTTTGACCACATGGGGGCGGCCATATGTGTAATGGGGAGATGGTCAATTTGTATATTACTCTTTTATTAGATAGGATGTCATATATTTCCTTCTCCTGTCTGGCTTATATTTACTAGCATACTAATCTCCAGGTCCCTCCATGCTGGCTCAAAGAGTAAGAGATCCTTCTTTTATTCATCTACATAGTATTCCATTGTGTAAGTGTACCACAGATTTCCTTTTCCCAGCTGCAAGCAGCCTTCAGATATTGCTAAATACACCTGAGGCACAGTATGGTGGAGAAGCACAGCCCCACAGAGAGAGCTAGAGGCATCCTGACAGAATTCCAATCAAAACCCCATCTCTTAACAGTTTGACCTCTGAGCAGATCAGTAAACTCATTTGAGCCCTATTCCTGCAATGGGGAATAGAGAATGAGCTTTTCTAAAAATTAAATCAGACAATTCTTACAAAATGCTTAGCTCAAGTCATGTGGCAGAACAATATCTAAATATATCTCTTATAATTAATGAATATTTTAAAAATATGTTTTTATTGATTTTTCAGAGAGAGAGAGAGAGAGAGAGAGAGAGAGAGAGAGAGAGAAACATCGATGATAGAGAAACACTGATTGGCTGCTTCTTGTATGCCCCCTACTGGGGATCGAACCCACACCTGGGCATATGCCCTGACAGGAATCAAACCAACGTCCTCTCAGTGCACTGGATGATGCTCAACCAACTGAGCTGATGGGGAACATAATACATTTTTTGGGGGTGGTGGAGGGGCTAGAAATCTCAATCTGTGCCAAATACTGTTGATATTTGGCTCTGTTGACTAATGAGTTTGCCGACAACCACTGGGCTAGAGCAATGTATACACAATTGAATAGCTGACAGCTCAATTTTGAAAATGAAATGTATTTTATTGAACACTCCTTTTATAATTATTAAAAGTGTTTGTATACCTTTTTTTTAGGGGGGACACCCTATATTTAGGAGTTCTCTCAGCAGTGCCAGGGAACTACAAACATGGCCCAGCTCAGTGCTGCCTCCCAACTCCTTGGGCTGGGCTGGGCTGGGTGGGGGTCAGGCCTCAGGAGGATGCCAGCTGGGGATGGGCAGGGTCTGACCAGGAGTATGTGGTTAAGTGGTTTCTGAAAACCTGGCCTTGGGGGAACCCAGGTGTCCAGCCTGTAGGAGGAGATAAAGGGTCCATTGTCCTGCCTGACCCTGGGTCTGGGGTCAGGGCTGGCCAGCAGCCTTCCATCCCCTTTCCTCACTCTCTGGGGCTTCCTGCTTGGGGACAGCTGTCTGGACTCACAATAGCTGTGCTGCCCTCTGGAGGTTTCCTCTTATGTCCTCCTCCATCTGGAGACCCCAACTGACCCTCGCCTCACCTGGGACTTGGAAGGGTGCTGAGTGTGGGCTGGTGGCAAAGGAAGGGACCGAGGACATTGAGGTCCCCTCGTCTTCCACACAGTGGGGGGCATTGCAGAGAGGACAGTCATCCTAACAGCCACGGCTGGGGTTGGTCATCTGGGCAGTTGACCAGGAAGCTAGTTTCACGCTCCTCAGGGAACCACTGTCCATTCCCTGCAGATCACTCCGCTGGGGGAGGGAAAGGAGGAGAGAGGCACCTGCGCAGTGAAGTCAGGTGAAAACAGAAGGTGGTCGCCTGTCAGTCTAGCCTGGGGAACAATGGATTGGCTAGCAGGGGTGGGGACGTCAGGCCCCCAAAATCATTTGGTCTGGCCCTGACAAGGCATTAGGGGTGAGGAAATTAAATGTTTGACCAAATATTGCAGGCTAATTTTTAAGTTGATAATTTTGTATGGCCTGTGAATGATGTTATAAATATCCAAATGGCCCTTGGCAGGTAAAGGTTTTCACCCCTGGGCCAGGGGATGGAAACACACACAATGTGAGAAGGTTCAAATCCCCAGAGTCCTCTCTCTCTTCTTCTTGTGCTCCCTGTTGGTCTGTGACCTGCACTCTCCCCTGTGTTCCAGTGCTCCCACCCATAGCATGGACCTTAAGCAGCCTCAGGGCCCATGACTGGACTGGATTGGATTTTAGTAGGGAACAGACCTCAATTCTGGCCGTGCAGAAGACAAGCTTGGACTTCTTCCATGCCGGATGGACAGAGATGGGACCTTGGAGCGGAACCCGCTTAACTTTTCATTCAATAAAGCTTTCCGCGAAACCCCATCTCCCCCTGCGGCTTCAGCAAATCTTTTCCTTGCAGCACCCCCTGAACTCCACTTCCACTGATAACAGTGGAATAGTCTGAAATGAAAACTTTTAAACTGAAAGAGTCTTGGAAGGAGGTCAAATCTTGGGCTTGTATCTTCCCTGACCAAGGCCAATCTTTACCTTCACTGAGCTTGTCTATTGTCTTTTTGCATCTACGTAACATACCTTTGCAATGTCAGGGTAATTTCCTTTTTTCCAGACCCTCAGGGCACATCTCCCACCTGGACAAGAGACCACAGAACCCCTCACTGTTATTGTTACCATGTGAATTGTGAACTCTTACCTCTCCTGTACCCACCTGCATAAAGGAGTCTGTGTCTGTTCCTTTTACTTTTTATCCAATCCCAGAGATCTCTGCGCCTGCCTCCCTGATCTACCACCAGTGGATTTCTTGTAACCCCCTTAGGCCTCTTCCTTTGATAGTAATGTATAAAATAAGGTGCAAAACTGCCATTCTTGGGAGAATTTTCTCAATCTGTTGTGATTTTGCTTCTAGGCAGTTGCTGTCAGTTTG
>NW_005871866.1:186409-199721 GCF_000147115.1 Myotis lucifugus
TGGGGCAAAGAGGAGAAGTGAGAGGATTTAGGGTGTAGTGAAGTCAGAGCCATCGGGCTTGCTGACCGGCCAGGTTATAGTGGTGGTGGCGGGATGTTCCTCTTCAGGCCTCCCCCAAGCTTGCAGCAACATCTCAATGCATTTCCCAGTATGTTACCCAGTTCTTCCTCACCCTGCTGCGTGAGGCCAGTGGCAGGCATTTTATTCCCAGTCATCAGACAGGAAGACTGAATTCCAGACAGCTTAGGGCTCAAGGCACATCCTAGGGCAGTGATGGCGAACCTATGACACTCATGTCAGAGGTGACACGTGAACTCATTCTTCTGGTTGATTTTTCTTTGTTAAATGGCATTTAAATATATAAAATAAATATCAAAAATATAAATCTTTGTTTTACTATGGTTGCAAATATCAAAAAATTTCTATATGTGACATGATACCAGAGTTAAGTTAGGGTTTTTCAAAATGCTGACTGGCTGAGCTCAAAAGATTCACCATCACTGACTCTCCTAGGGGAGCTGAAGGCAAAACAATAGATGATTCTGTGAACTGTGTGGAGATAACGCCCTGGGGCAGTGGCTCCTCCACCCCCACTCACACACTGTATAAGGGCCAGGAGGCCTCAGAAGGATGCCCAGCTGCCCAGCCTGTCGACACGGAACCACCCTGCCCAGACCATGGGAGCTCCTCGCCTCAGCGCCTTTCACATCCTACAGGGTGAGAATCTGGGGGCCCCTATGGGAGGAGCAAGAGAACCCCTGGTAGCACCCCTTTGGTGCCTCCATTTTCCAGTCTCCCCACACCACCCCCATCCATGGAGAAATAAGAGGCACCGCTGGCAGCTCTGGAGCCTGACATGGAGGAAGACACATGGTTAGGTGGGAGCCATGGCACATGGGAGCGCAGCTAGCAGTGTCCAGCTACCTTCATGCCTGGGCAGGAACCCCCGGGGTGCTCTAAGGGTCTGTTCCCCACCCCAAGAGGGATCTCCACGCTCCTTCCAGATCCACTTTTAAAGCTGCTCCCTAAGAGGGGAAACTGAAGCAGGTGGAAGAGGGGGCAAATGAGTGCTCTGACCCCCTAGGAAGTCACTTGTAACAGCAGAGAGGGGGCTAGGGAGCTAAGGGGGACCCTTCCACAACGAGGTGACCCCCACACTTCTCCCATTGTGTGGCAGGGGAAGCCCCAGAGATCCCTCTCTTTTACTCCCCCAGACCCAGCTGGGACTAGGCTGTGCGCTGAAGGGCTTTACTGCCCTGGGTTGAACCTGAGCTCTGGTGTGACTTCCCCCTTGCCTCCCTTCCAGCCCCACCCAGGGTGGCTCTAACCGTTATCAGTTATCGGGTTATCAGGGCAGCTCTTTGCCTGAGCAACCAGGCAACACAGAGAGTTAAAAAATGACATTTGGGGAGCCAATCAGAACTTCCCCAGGCCACAGGGATAGGGCTCCCTGTGCTGGCCCAGGGTGCCAGGCGTGCCCTGTTTTCTATAGCTTTATGAAGCTGAGGTGTAATTGACATAGCATGTAATTCACCTGTTGCATGATTACAATTAGATGATTTTTTGTAAATTTGCCGAGTCCCTGGGGATCACACCTGAAGGCAGAGATGTGTCAGGGCCAAGTCACAGAGCCCTGATCCTCACTTTCCACGTCTGTGAAATGGGGCAGAGCAAGGCTGGTCTCCACTTTACAGGCTTGTGTTAAGGGTTGAGTCCTTGTTCACAGTAAGAATTAAGTAACATTATTGTTGTTGTTGTTGTTAATGTTCCTATTATTATTATTTCACTGGTAGGTCTGGGGGATAGGCTAGGGAGGGATCCTTAGCAGGAGGGGTAAGGAGAGAATGACTGCCCCACCCCTGCCACAGAGGCCCCAGGCAGGAATCTGACTGCTCAGGGCTCAGCTAAGGGAATCCAAATGAGATGGGACTGGGAGCAGTGGCCAGCCTCCCCTCTCCAGGCTCCTGTTTGGGTGACTTCCTGAGCCCCAGGTGGAGGTCTGGCCCAGCAGCCTCTGTGGTGGGGCAGGAAAGCCCAGCTCAGCACAGAGAACCCCCTCCCTGCAGGGTTTAGGGAACTTGACCCCTCACTTCCATCTTCCCCAGCTCCCTCTTCGCCATTTTCTCCATAAGCCTTTTCTGGGCTCTGAGCCTCAGTTTGTCCATCTGCAGAGTGGACATAAACAGAGCCTCTGTCTCCTTAGGGCAGTTGTGAGCATGGACGATGCTATTGGGGCTTTGGGAGCTGGGGACCAATCGCCCCAGGACCCACCCTGCCAGGGAAGTCACTTTGTGGTCTGTCCTACAAAGAGGAAGCGGGTTTCCACCAAAGGGAGAACTAACCAAACCCTGTGGCCGGAGAGGAGGAAGACAGGAGTTCTAGCCTGTTCACCGCATCTGTGAGGGCCTCGGGGAGGGTGTGGGGGTCTTGGCCCTCTGCTGGCCTGAGGGTATCAAGTTTGGACATTGGGACTGAGTGCTCAGGGGGCCCTCCAGTCTGCACCCTCCACAGCTCCTCAAGTTGTGCTCACAATGACCAACTCCAAAATTCCCCTGGGAGCCCCTCCATGAGGGACTGGGAGCTTCTCCATGGGGGACTGGGAGCCCCTCCATGGGGGACTGGGATCCCCTCCATGGGGGACTGGGAGCCCCTCCATGGGGGACTGGGATCCCCTCCATGAGGGACTGGGAGCCTCTCCATGGGGGACTGGGAGCCCCTCCATGGGGGACTTTGAGCCATGCGTTATCCCTTCATTTGGCCCAGGAAGTGACTCACACCTGCCCTGCCTCCCTGGCCCCCACCCCTCCACCCGCTGCCCCCATCTGGTCTCCCTGGATATCTGGGTCTGGGCTGCCTCCCCAGCATCTCTAGATCTGCAGGGACTGGATGGATCCCTCAAGGCCTCCCCACACCCCACCTGCTGCCCAGGTGCCCGCACTCACTCCCGCCCTCTCTTGCCCTCTGTTTCTCTATCTGGCTCTCTATATCTCTCCATCTAATCTCTGGCACCTGTCTCTTCCTTTCTAGGAGTCCCTTATTTCTCTGTCCATCTCTCTAGATCACTGTCTTATTAACTCTGCCTCTCTGTTTCTCTTGCCATTTCTCTGTCTTCTCTCTCTCTCTCTCTCTCTCTCTCTCTCTCTCTCTCTCTCTCTTTATTTTCTATCCATCTCTGTCTCCTTGTCTGTCTCTCTAGTGAATGGCAAGGAGGTCCTCATATCTAGACCTTCTGCTGACTTAAGGAGAACCCCCAGGACATGCCCTGGGATGGGGTGCCCCTGAGCAGCAGTAAGAGCAGGATTGGGGAGCCTGTGTAGCTCCACCCCTAACATGAGCCCCCAGCATCTTCCTGTGTGCAGGGAGCCAGGGTGTGAAATGTCACCACTGGGTCCCAAGCTGGTCGTTGTGGTGGACAGATGTGGGTGCAGTGTGCTTGCACCTGTGTCCCTGAGGAAGGGTGTGGGCCAGAGCACCTTAGATTTGGGGGATCTGAGAGGACACCTGGCCCAACCCCTTCATTTTTACATAAAGAAATGACGGCAGTAAGCACTCTGACACACCAGGCAGTACTTGTCTGCTTAACTCTCACACTCTAGGAAATGGGTCCCCTCTTCATCCCCATTCTACAGAAGGGGAAACTGAGGAACTGAGGCACCTGACCAAGGTCTGGGAGTAGAACCAAGGCCAATTGGCTCCAGTATGTTTCCTGAACTGCTGCTCACAGGTCAGCAGAAGCCAAGACCCCTGCCAGGCTCAGGCCCCTCCCCATCCTTCAGTTCCTGAAAGCCACCTTCAGGCGATGGGTGCAGACCCTCTGGCCATGGGCATTGGAGGCCAGGGAGGTGCCACCTGCCCACTCTCTCCTTGAGTAATGGACAGAGTCTGAGCCTGGGCGGGGTGAGCCGCCCCTTCCCTCAGATGTGTCACCCTCAGGCCTCCATTCCCTGTTCTGTGTCCCCCCTGACCCTCCATCTCTCTGTTCCAGCGCTGTGTGTCTTGCTGATTCTATTGGAAGATGGACCTCAGAACACCAGGGGTGAGTCTGCTGGGAGTAACTCTGTCCACAGTCAGAGTCCCAACCCCACCTGCACCTCTCAGCCCAGGCAGAGAAAGGCCTGTTGCAGGAGGAAGCTCAGGGTTGCCCCTCCCAAAAGCCCTCCCCAGCCTCTGGCTCAGCCCTCATCTTCTGACCCATGGTCTCCGTCCCACAGCCTCTGCCTGTCCCCAGAAGTGCCCTCCAGACTCCTCATGTGTCAGTGGCACTGCCTGTCACTGTGATCCAGGATTCCTATCTCCATCTGGAAAGAATGAAGTCAACCAAGGGGAAACTTGTGAAGGTACAGAGGCTTGGGGTGATGAAGGGGTACATGGAGACAGGATGGTAGTTGGTGGCCTCAGCCTTTGTTATCAGACCGCCAAGAAGGACAGGGAAAAGATAAAGAAAAAGATATGAAGGTAGAAAATGCCAAGTGAATAAACATGGCTTCCTACAGAGCGAGGAGCTGGGTTTCCAGGACCCTGGAACTGATGTATCACTAATCAGCGAGCTGGACAAGACGCCTTAATGAGCCAATTAGTTAGGAGTCATCTTTATTGTGCGCAGGTTCAGAGCAGATTACCTCTGTCAAATTCTGAACACCCAAGAGAGGAAGCATTCTCTTTTTATATTTTCTCAGGTCCTTGTGTAAGTTATTTTTGCAGACAGCTTGTAACCTTGAGTATATCTCATATCTAGCAAACACCTGTCATATCTATACAGACACCTGTAACCTTGAGTACATATCATATCTATACAGACACCTGTAACCCTGGGTACATATCTATATCATACCTGGTATCAGTATCAGCGTGTTGGTTCCTTATGTTAGATTGCTAGCTTACAAGTTCAGACAATTAAGTTTATCTTTTCTATTATTCAAAATAAAGCAGTTATTTTTACAGAATAAGAGACCGTCTAAAAATAACATAGTTGACTTACAGAGCAAGGGACTATCAAAAAATAGCAGAAAATTTCAAACAGCAGTTTTTCCAAAGGAGGGATCATTACTATGCTCCAGAACCTATGCCTCAGTTTACCCTTCCAGGACTGGGGAGGGGGATGCAGAGCTTCCACCCACCCATCACTTTAGCACCTCCTCCTGTATCCAAATCCAGGTGACAGACAGAAAGCTGAGCAGAGCAGAGCTGATTTAGTCGGTTTCAGGAATGGCTTGCTCCAGCCCATCAGTGCTGCCTGAGAATCTAAATATTTCCTAAAAGACACTGGTTGAGCATCAGGCTCCATAGTAGGTATGGGACAAGGCTCTCTGCCCTGAGGGCACACATGGCTTTGGGAGGTGACCCTTTACCCCGTTTTATTCCAGACATTGACGAATGTCAACAACCCGTGAAAGTGACCTGTGGAAAAGACGCACGCTGCCATAACACGAAGGGGAGCTACTACTGTACATGCAAGCCAGGATACAGGCCTGGTTCTGGGGCAACAAAGTTTAGTAATGCAAGTGAGAACACATGTCAAGGTAAGAATGTCCTGCATCTTCCATCTCCCCGTCTATGAGGTTTGGAGTCACCAGAGCCATTCCTGCAGCATACAGGGTGCCAGGCCCTGGATATAGGTGCAGCACCAGGTCTGAGTGGGACAAGTGTGCCTGTGCCTGTCCCACTAAAACAGAGAGGTGGGGTGGCCTTTGAGCCAGGACCCAGGTCCTGGCTTTGCACTTTGACAGCTGGGTATGCAACACCAGCCAGGACACTTATTCAGAAACTAGAGGCCCGGTGCACGAATTCGTGCACCAGTGGGGTCCCTTGGCCTAGCCTGTGGGATCGTGCCAAAACCAGCTCTCCAATATCCCTGAGGGGTCCTGGATTGTGAGAGGGCGCAGGCCAGGTCAAGCTACCACTCCGATGCACTATCAGGGTCGGGGAGGGACACGGGAGGTTGGCCAGCCAGGAAGGGAACATGGGAGGGCTCCAGGGCGTGTCCAGCCCATCTTCCTCAGTCCCGATCGGCTGGACCACAAGAGCAAGCTAACCTACCAGTCCGAGCGTCTGTCCCCTGGTGGTCAGTGCACATCATAGTGACAGGTTGACCGGTGGACTGTCTGCCCCCTGGTGGTCAGTGAACATCATTGCAAGCGGTTGAGGGGCCTTAGCATATCATTAGCATATTATGCTTTGATTGGTTGAACAGCCGACTGGCCGACCAGACACTTAGCATATTAGGCTTTTATTATATAGAATCACTGGTAATGGTGAGATGAGATAATATTACTGTGATTGTGTGTATGTGTGTGTTTTAAAAGAGCACCTACCTTTTACAGATTAAAAAAAAAGTAGCTATACCTTTTTTTAAAATATATATATATATATTTTATTGATTTTTTACAGAGAGGAAGGGAGAGGGATAGATAGTTAGAAACATCGATGAGAGAGAAGCATTGATCAGCTGTTTCCTGCACACCCTCTACTGGGGATGTGCCCACAACAAAGGTACATGCCCTTGACCGGAATCTTCAGTCCCCAGGCCAATGCTCTATCCAGTGAGCCAAACCGGCTAGGGCAGTAGCTATACCTTTTGTTAACTGTATGACCTTGGACATGTTCTTTACCGCTCTGTGCCTCAGTTTATCCATCTGTAAAAGGGAGTGACAATGGTGCTTACCTCCCAAAAATGCTGGGAAAGTATATGTGATCATAGAGCACAACATAGTGGTTTTTAGACTATACTCATTCTTTCTCTTTACTTTTTATCTTTATTGCTGAAAGTATTACATAAGTCCTATTTTTTCATCATTAACCTCTTCCAGCCCACCACCGCCTTGCCCCCTCAGGTCCTCACCATCTCATGGTCTGTGTCCATGGGTTATTCATTGGTGATCTCTTCCCACCCACCCTCCTCTGCCTTCCTTCTAAGGTTCAACAGACCGTTCCAGGCTTCTATGTCTCTGGGTCTATTTTTGTTCATCAGCTTTTTTACTTTTCTTTCTCTGACTGGCTTATTTCACTCAGCAAATACTCTCCAGGTCAATCCATGCTGTTGCAAATGGTAAGAGTTCTTTTTTTCATACACCCATGTAGCATTCCATTGTGTAACTCAAGCATGTCAAACTCAAAGGCTAACAGAGGCCAACTAACTGAGGCGATGCAGCCCACGGGCCCCGAGTTTGACAAGCTTGGTGTAAATGTACCAAAGCTTTTATCCACTCATCTGCTGATGGGCACTTCGGCTGTTTTCAAATCTTAATTATTGTAAATTGCATGGCTATGAACATAGGGGTGAATATATTCTTTTTGATGAGTGTTTTGATTTTCGTAGGATATTTTCCTAGAAGTGGGATCACTGGATCTAATGGGAGTTCCATTTTTAATTTTTTGAGGACACTCCATACTCTTTTCCATAATGGCTGCAGCAGTCTGCATTCCTACCAGCAGTATACTATAGTTCCATTTTTTCCTCATACTCACCAACACTTGGCATTTGTTGATTTGATAATAGCCATTCTGCCAGGTGTGAGGTGATATCTGATTGTCATTTTGATTGGTATCTCTCTGATGATTAGTGATTTTAAGCATTTTTTCATATGTCCTTTGGATTTCTGTATGTCCACTTTGTAGAAGTGTCTATTTAGGCCCTTTGCCCAATTTAATTGGATTGTTTATCTTCCTTTAGTTAAGTTGTATGAGTTCTTTATATATTTTGGATATTAACACCTTATTGGATGTGTCATTGGCAAATGTGTTCTCCCATGCAGTGGGCTCTCTTGTTGTTTTGTTGAAGGTTTCTTTTGCTCTGAAGAAGCTTTGTATTTTGATATAGTCCCATTTGTTTATTTTCTTGTTAGTCTCCATTGTCCTAGAAGATGTATTGGCAAACATATTGCTACAAGAGATATCTGAGATTTTGATGCCTATAGTTTCTTCTAGGATTTTTATGGTTTCACATCTTGCATTTAACTCCTTTACCCATTTTGGGTTTATTCTTCTGTATGGTGTAAGTTGGTGGTCTAGTTTCGTTCTTTCTTTTTTTTTCTTTTTTCTTTTTTTTGGCAAGTATCTGTCCAATTTTTCCAACACTATTTATTTATTTATTTAAAGACTAGAGGCCTGGTGCACGAGTGGGGGTTGGCTGGTTTGCCCTGAAGGGTGTCCTGGATCAGGGTGGGGGTCCCCACTGGGGTGCCTGACCAGTCTGCTGAAGGGGCTGAGGGCCGTTTTGAGGCTGGCGGGTGACTGAAGCTCCCAACAGCTCCTTTTTTTCTTTTTTTTTTTTTATTCTGGGCCAGCTTTAGCTCTGAGGCCTCGCTGCTGAAAGCAGGTTTCTGGCCTTTGTTTACCTTCTGTATTTGATACAATGTTGCGGTCCACCTGGCTGAAGCCCAGCTGACTAACGCAGGTTTCTGGGGTTTTGTTTAGCTTCTATATTTGCAACATAGTTGCTTAGAGTTGCAGATGAGAGGCCGGCAAGTCAGGCGGGGAACGTTGGAGTCCGCCATCACTGGAGCAAGCAAGCCTCCCTGTTTGCGTCAGCTGCCTGGCTGCTGGCCGCCATCTTGGTTGGCAGTTAATTTGCATATCTCAGTGATTAGCCAATGGGAAGGGTAGCAGCCGTACGGCTAATTACCATGTTTCTCTTTTATTAGATAGGATATTTTTATTGATTTCAGAGAGGAAGGAAGAGGTAGAGATAGAAACATCCATGATGTGAGAGAATCATAGATTGGCTGCCTCCTGCAAGTCCCCCACTGGGGATCGAGCCCACAACCCAGGCATGTGCCCTTGATCAGAATCAAACCTGGGACTTTTCAGTTTGCAGGCCAATGCTCTATCCACTGAGCCAAACTAGTTAGGGCCCAACACTATTTATGAAAGAGACAGTCTTTCCTCCATTGTATTTTCTTGCCTCTTCTGTCAAATATTAATTGAGCATAATGGCTTGGGTTGACTTCTGGGTTCTCTGTTCTGTTCCATTGATTTATATGCCTGTTCTTGTGCCAGGAACAGGCTGTTTTGAGTATGGTGGCTTTGTAGTATAACCTGATATTTGGTCTTGTGATCCCTCCAACGTTGTTCTTCCTTCTCAAGATTGCTGCAGCTATTTGGGGTCTTTTTGGTTCCATATAAATTTTTGGAGTGTTTGTCCTAGGTCTGTGAAATATGCTGTTGGTATTTTTATAGGCATTGCATTGAATCTATAGGTTGCTTTAAGTAGTATGGACATTTTAATGATGTTGATTCTACCAATCCAAAAACATGGTAAATTCTTCCACTTCTTTATATCTTTAGCTCTTTTTTCAACATCCTGTACTTTTCTGAGTACAGTTCTTTTACCTACTTGGTTAACTTTATTTCTAAGTATCTTAATATTTTTGTTGCAGTGGTAAATGGGTTTGTTTTTTCAGTTTCTCTTTATCAGAGTTCATTATTAGTGTACAAAAATGCCATTGATTTTGGGGTATTAATTTTGTATCCTGCTACATTTTAACTCATTTATTAAATCTAGTAGCTTTTTGGTGGAGGCTTTAGGGTTTTCTGTGTACAGTATTTTGTCATCTATGAATAATCAGAGTTTTACTACCTCCTTTACAAGTTGGCTGCCTTGTATTTCTTCTTCTTGTCTGATCACTATGGACTTCCAGTATTATGTTGAATAAGAGTGGTGAAAGCAGACATCCCTGTCTTGTTCCTATTCTTAGGAGAAATGCTTTTAGTTTTGGCCCCTTGAATATGATGTTGGCTGTAAGTTTGTCATACATGCCTTTTATTATCCTGAGGTATGATTCCTCTATTCCCACATTGCTGAAAGTTTTTATCAAAAAAGGGTGTTGTATTTTGTCAAATGCTTTTCTGCATCAATTGATATGATCATGTGATTTTTGTTTTTCAATCTGTTTATGTGCTGCATCACATTTATATATTTGTCAATATTGTACCAGCCTTGCATTACTGGAATAAATACCACTGGATCATGGTATATGATCTTTTTAATGTATTGCTGGATCTGATTTGCAAAAATTTTGTTGAGGATTTTAGCCTCTATGTTCATCAGTGATATTAGCCTATAATTCTCTTTGTAGTGTCTTTATGTGGTTTTGGTATTAGGATAATGTTAGCCTCATTGAAAGAGCTTAGAAATGTTCCTTCCTGTTGGATTTTTTTGGAATAGTTTGAGGAGGATAGGTGTTATTTCTGCTTTGAACACTGGGAAAACTCCCCTGTGAAACTGTTTAGACTAGCACTTTTGATTGCTGGAAGTTTTTATTCTTATTATTATTTCTGCTTGAATTTCAGCAGTAGTTATCAGCCTATTAAGGTTTTCTGATTATTCCTGATTGAGTTTTGAAAGGCTGTATTTTTTCTAGAAATACAGTAGGGCCTTGACTTACGAGTTTAATTCGTTCTGTTACCGGACTCATAACTCAAATTACTTGTATGTCAAATCAAAAAGTGAACGAGTGAGACACGTGATGCTGGGCTAATGTTGTGGCGTTCACTGTGACGTTCGCTTAGCCAACTAGCGGTGGGGTATCTGAAGCTGGCTTGTAACCCGAATTTTAGCTCACAACTCAAAGCAAAAAAATCGGCTGGGAGATGCCGCATATCTCGAAAAACTCATTAGTCGGGACACTCGTAAGTCAAAGCCCCACTGTATGTCTATTTCTTCTAGGTTATCCAGTTAGTTGAAATAAAGTCGTTCATAATATTTTGTTTTGTTTTACAATCCTATGTATTTTTGTGGGGTCAGTTGTTACTTCATCTCTTTCATTTCTGATTTTGGGTCCTCTCTCTTTGTTTCCTGGTGAGTCTGCCTAGAGGTTCATTAATCTTGTTTTTCCTTTCAAAGAGCGAGCTTTTGGTTTTATTGGTCTTTTATATTGTTTTTTTGTTTGTTTGATTTACTCTATGTCATTTATTTCCTACTTTCTACTTACTCTCAACTTTTCTTGTTGTTCTTTTTCTAATTCCTTAAGTTGTAATGTTAGATAGTATTATGAGCTTTCCTTCTTTTTGAGGTAGGCCTGTAGTGATATGAACTTTCCTCTCAGTACTTCTTTCACTGTGCCCCATAGATTTTGAATTGTTGTGTGTTCATTTTCATTTGTTTCATTTGTTTCCAGGATATCTTTTAATTTCTTCTTTGGTAACCAATTCATTGTTTAATAGTATGCTATGTAGCCTGCATGTGTTTGATTATTTTTGAGTGCTTTTCTGGTAGCTGATTTCTAATTTCATGTCATTGTGGTGTGAGAAGTTGCTTGATATGATTTTAATCTTCTTGAATTTGTAGAGACTTAGCTTGTGTCCTAACATGTGTCTACCTTTGAAAATGTCCCTTGTTGCACTTGGGAAGAATGTATATGCTGTACTTTTTGGGGTGGAATGTTCTGAAGATGTCAATTAGTTTCATCTGATCGAGTGTGTAACTTAGGATTGCTGTTTCATTGTTGATTTTTTTGCCTAGAAGATTGGTCAAGTTTTGTCAGTGGGATATTAAAGTTCCCTACTATGATTGTATTGCTGTGATCTCTCCCTTGATATCCTCCTGAAGTATTTTTTTATATATTTGAATGCTCCTGTATTGAGTATATATATGTTTACCAGAGTTATATCCTCTTGTTTTATCGATCCTTTTAGTATTATGAGGTGGCTGTCCTTATCTCTTCTGATGGGCTTCACTTTGAGGTCTCTTTTGTCAGATATAAGTATTGCTACCCCAGCTTTCTTTTCATTTGCATTTGCCTGAAAAATACTTTTCCATCCCTTCACTTTCAGATTTCATGAATCCTTTGTTCTGAGGTGAGTCTCTTGTAAACAGCGTATATATGGGTCATGTTTTCTTATCTATTCAGCTAACCTTGCCTTCTGATTGGAGCATTTAATCCATTTACATTTAAGGTTATTATTGATAGCTACTTGTTTGTTGCCATTTTTATTCTTTACGCCTGTGTTCCTCCCTCCCTTTCTATTTCTTCTTTTACAACACTCTCTTTAGTATTTTGTCCATTGCTAGTTTGGTGGTAATAAACTCCTTTAGCCTTTTTTGTCTGCGAAGCTCCTGACTTCACCTTCAATTTTGAATGATAGCCTTGCTGATAGAGTGTTGTTGGATTCAGTATCTTGGTTTTTATCACTTAATATACTTCATGCCATTACCTTCTGGCCTGATGTGTTTCTATTGAGAAATCCACTGATAGTCTAATGGGAGATCCCTTGTAGGTAACTTTCTATTTCTCTCTTGCAGTCTTTAAGATTCTTTCTCTGTGTTTTATATTTGCCCATTTAATTATGATGTGTCTTTGTGTAGGTCATTTTGGGTTCGTTTTGATTGGCACTTTCTGTGCTTCTTGGACTTGTGTGACTTTTTTTCCCAAGTAAGAGATGTTTTCTGTCATTATTTCTTCAAACAGGTTTTCTATTTCATGCTCAGCTTCCTCTCCTTTTGGCACCCCTATTATGCAGATGTTGTTGTTTTTTCATGTTGTCCCAAAGCTTGCTTAAAGTCTCCTGCTTTTTAGTGTAGTTTTTTTTCCAGTTGCTGCTCTGCTTGGGTGTTTTTTTCTACCTTGTCTTCTAACTCACTGATTCTGTCCACAGCTTCTTCTAGTCTACAGTTGAAACCTCCAGGGTGTTCTTTATTGCACTATGTCATTTTTCATTTCCTTTTAATTCTTATTCATGTTGATGTATTTCTCATTCAGCTCCTTATACTTCTCATTGAGTTGCTAGTAATTCTCATTGAGATGATTGAGCATCCTTATAACCATTACTTTGAATTCTTTATCTGTCAAATTACTTGCCTCCATTTAATTTAGTTCCTTTTTTGGTGATTCCTCCTTTTCTGTCATTTAGGGCAGTGGTTCTCAACCTTCCTAATTCTGCAACCCTTTAATACAGTTCCTCATGTTGTGGTGACCCCCAAGCATAAAATTATTTTCGTTGCTACTTCATAACTTTAATTTTGCTACTGTTATGAATCATAATGTAAATATCTGATATGCAGGATGTATTTTCATTGTTACAAATTGAACATAATTAAAGCATAGTGATTAATCACAAAAACAATATGTAATTATATATTCAATATGTGTTTTCCAAAGGTCTGAGGCTACCCCTGTGAAAGAGTCATTCAACCCCCAAAAGGGTCACGACCCACAGGTTGAGAACCGCTGATTTAGGGGTTGTTTCCTTGTCTCTCCACTTTTTGTGCTTTCATTTATTTCTATCTATTGCTTGTAAATCAAACTGCTATACCACTCAGATTTTGTGAATTGGTCTTATGTAATAGGTGTTTTGTGGGACCCAGTGGTGCAGTCTC
>NW_005871867.1:0-26207 GCF_000147115.1 Myotis lucifugus
TTTCCTGCCTCTCCCTGCCTGTCTTCTCTCTCTCCCCAGGGCTTTGGGGTGGGGGGTGGGCCTCCCAAGGCTGAGCTCACTCCATCCTCAACACAGCAGCTGGAGCACGTCTTGCCCAAAGCTGGAGCCAGACCCTGTGCCTGCAGCTAGGGGCCCATCTTCACCCGGTGACTCCCTTCGGCTCCGGGACAGCTGTGGGGAAGGGGGGGCATCTGGGTCAGAACCAGGCTCGGCACTTCCCAACCTGGTAGCCTTCAGCAGCTGCTCTTCTCTGAGCCTCAGTTTCCTTTTTAAATCAGATGGCCCGGCTGGCGTGGCTCAGTGGCTGAACCTCGACCTATGAACCAGGAGGTCATGGTTGGATTCCCGGTCAGGGCACATGCCCGGGTTGCAGGCTTGATCCCCAGTAGGGGGCGTGCAGGAGGCAGCCGATCCATGATTCTCTCTCATTACTGATGTTTCTATCTCTCTCTCCCTTCTTCTCTGAAATCAATACAAATATATTAAAAAAATAAACCGGATGAAAGTGGTGCAGGGGCTAAGCGGGAAGGGGACTGTGCTCCTGGCTTGCACCTCCTGCGGGACCCCCTCCCGTTTCAGGAGGCTGGTGAGAGCGGTGGGCACCCCCGGTCTCCATCGGAGAGCCTGGCAGCTCAGCCCCAACTCGCTGGGCTGTAGAGACAGAGGCTGCGGGTCAGCTGGGGCCCTGCTGGGGGAGTGAGTCAGTCATCGGGCAGAGGTGAAGGCGTGTGAGGGGCAGAAATGCACTTTATCGACTGGACTGCAGAAGTGGCCTCCCTGTGTCGGAAAGAATTGTTAAGAGCCTGAAGCACTTAATGCGGGCCTGGCTCTGGCTCCTCAGCTGAGCAACAACTACCCCTTCCAACCAGGGGGTCCCTGGGGGTAGGAAACCTGTCAGGAACACGCAGGGCCAGCCAGGCTGAGTTCCAGCCAGGTTCCCCTGAATCCCAAAGACCCTGGGACCCTCCGCACCCCGGCACCCCCGGACTGGGTGAGAGCCTGCTCCCCACCTGCACCAGCATTGCCCAATAGGTGATGGAGTGCTGCCACCTGGTGGTCACTAGCAGCACAGCCCCCTCCTCCAGGGTCCCGTCTGGGCAATCTCCCCCACCATGCCCTCCCTTGCGCCCCCCCCGCCCCCCCCGCAACGCACACCCCACCTGTCTCTGAGGGTGTTCATCCCTCGGGAACCAGGGTGGCTGGTGGCTGGGCTCCGGGTGCCCTTGAGACCCCCCAGCCAGACTGCGTGCCTGGGGAGCTTAGCTCAGGCCTGGCTGCTCATCTGGGCTTTGAAACTCGTTTGATGCGTGGCCACGGCAGCTGCTCCTGGATGGCCCTCAAAGCGCACTCGCGGCAGCTGTCCCAGTCAAGGGCAGGCCGGGCTTGGAGCCTCTGGGGTTCCCGCTAGTTCAGCAGGAGACCATCCAGATTCGGAATCTGGGTTTCCCTGTGCTGTTCTCGCCTCACCTCACCCGTTGGGCGGGGAGGGGCGGGGCACCGCCCACCCATCCTGGGCGAGGGGCGGGAGCAGACCCTGATGAGCTGCTGGGGATGGCTGGCCCTTGGCCTCAGGTGCTCAGGGTGTGAGCCATTGCGCACCCGCAGGATCTCCGGAAGATGGTCTCACAGGAGATCTGGGCCAGGTGCAGCCTCGGGAAATGGGGCGCTGGTTCAGGTGCGAGGTGAGGGCCGCAGTCACGGGGCTGGGCATGTTGGTGACAGTGGCTGAGGAGCAGGCGGAGGCAGGAGAGGGGCCTGCGGCCTCCCTGAGGGACAGACACGACCCATGTCCATAGGAAGCCTGTGGCTGAGTCCATGGGGCCTGGAACCGAGAGGGGCTGTCAGCTCCAGGCGGCGGGGGCGGACTCAGATGCCTCTCCTGGCGTGGAGCCGCCGCTTTGATTCCAGGGCTGCGAGGCCTGGTCCCCTGGGGCTCCCAGGCAGGAGGCCCCCCCTGGGCCTTTGCTGGGCACATCCCTGTGCTCACTGGACGAGCCTCCTGGGTGGCTGTCAGGTGTCTAACGAGCTGCTTGACTTACTCAGGTGCAGGGCAGCTCCCCCGTGCTGCTCAAGGGCTCCGAGGGGGGCTAGACTCTCCCCAGGGCTGACCTGGGAAGACGGGGATCCCTATGTAGGCTGGACCCTCATTTGTGAGGCTCCCAAGCCCCACTCCCTGAAGCCGACTCGGGGCTTCTGCCTGTGCCTCCACATCTGCCTAGCAAAGTGGGGCTCAATCCCCCAAGGCACCTGGGAGGTGGGGGGGGGTGCCCTCCTGAGCATCTCCATTCTCAGGACCAGGCCTGCCTGAAACTAGGAAAAGGTGGCCATCCACAAGCCATGGAGTTCTGGCTTCCAAACAAGTCCCCCACCCCCACCTGACCACGTCAAACGTGGAGCCCAGCACCAGTTCAGCCAGATGGGCAGCGCAGTGCCCCATCGCCATCCCCTCTTCTGCTCTTGCTGGGAAACGAGAGGATGGCGCCATTGAGAATGGAACACGGCGCGGTCCCTGCGCACCGCAGCAGCTTAGGTGAAGTGGAGGCTGCAGAGGGAGGGCTGCCTCGGCACCTGTACCTTGGAGGGCCGGCCAGGCGTCCCGTCACGGCCTGCGGAGCTGACACCCGCCCCTGCGCACCTGCAAGAGCCTGAAGCCTGGAGAAGCACAAGTGCGCACTCGCTGGTCTTCAGGGCCGGATGTGGGAATGCTCAGTTGACCGCATTTCCATGAAGTTTTAAAACTAAAACCTGAACCTGAGCCTGAGGACACTGAAGTATGCGGTCGTCTAACCACTATGCGGTACACCTGGAATAAATACTGCATGTTGGCCTGGCCGGTGTGGCTCGGCTGGGCTCGCAGGTTCGATTCCTAGTCAGGGCACATGCCCAGGTTGCAGGTTCGATCCCCAGTGAGGCGTGTATAGGAGGCGACTCACTGATGTTTCTTATATCAATGTTCCACTCTCTCTCCCCTTCTCTCTAAATTCAATTTTTAAATATAGTAATATTGGCCCTGGCTCGTTTGGCTCAGTGGCTAGAGCGTCAGCCTGCAGACTGAAGGGTCCCAGGTTTGATTCCTGTCAAGGGCACAAGGCCGGCTCGATCCCCAGAGTGGGGCGTGCTGGAGGCAGCCAATCAATGATTCTCTCTCATCATTGATGTTTCTCTTTCTCTCTCCCTCTCCCTTCCTTTCTGAAAACAATAAAATGTATTTTTAAAAATAAGTAAAATATTGAATGTAAACTGTAAGGGGAAAAAACATCTGAGCAGGACAAGAGCATGGAAAATAGTATAAAACAGCACCTCTAAGGAACTTACGTCATCACCAGGCCCGACTGGCTGACACGCTTCACCCACCCCGTCTCCCAGGAATAAAGAGACACAGCCACTCATTTTTCAAGGTATTTCTTCTGTAAAGAAGCCAGATTTGGCAACTAGACTGAAAATCTTCCAAAATTCTGTACAAATGTTTAATATACAAATATACACAAGGCTTTTGCCAAGAAAAAACACAAGTAACGAGGCGGCTTTGGTGTCGCACACCACCTAGGGCATCGCCACGCCCCCGGGAAAGCGGGGCTGGCGGCCCACACGCAGGCTACACGTAACACAGTACGTGACGCTATGTACACGGAAGTATAAAAGACCAGTCCCTCGCCCGCTCACAAGCCTCCGGCAGGAAGGAGGAAGGCCATTCACCCACAACCAGAGGGGCTCCCGGGAGCGGGGAACAGCGCAAGGCATGCCCTTAGCGACAGGAGAGTGAACTGGGCGATGGCCCATCCGTGCCCTCGGAACTCCTCATTCTCTCTTCTCTTCTCTCGGAGTCTCACTCCATCTCCGTGAAGCGGGCAAACATGGCCTTCCGGACAGCGTCTTTGTAAGAATCTGCACCTGACAGTCCATATGCGCTGCCCTTGGCCCCGAGGCCAGCTCCTTTTAGCCGGACTTGAGCCTGGGGGCAGAAAACTGCTGTCAGCGCTGGCAGGCGATGGGCCGCTCCACGCCTCGTCCAGCCCACTCCCTACCGGGCAGGACCACCCACCAGGCGCCAAAGACCAGGATTTCTGCACTGGAGACCTGGAGCCGGTATAGGGACCAGGGAATAAAATGGGCCAAGGAGACAGGCAGACTGAGCCGCCCCCACCCCCACGCCCAGTGTCTGCTGAGCAAGCATCGGCGCCGGAAACTAGGCCCCAAGCACGACCGAAGCCGGGGAAGGCCTGGTAATTAAGGGCTCAGACAGCGGCAGGGCGGCCTGGCGCCAGCAAAGCTCCCTGCAGACCCGGCCGGGAAGGTGTGACCTAAGTGGTGGCGCAGGTGGGGAGGGAGCGGGGTCTTGTCTAGAAGGCCAGTGGGTGGTGCCCTGATCCTGGGACTGAACCTCAATCTCACCTCTGACCAACTAAAGGATTTCTTCTCGTGAACAAAATCCTACATTTTAATTTGCTTTATGACGAACCAAAACCACTCGGAAAGAAACGAAAGCACGATACCTTTCAATAACCCAATGGCGGCTACAGGGGTCTGCGTGGTGGTAAGGGTTTGTTTGTAACCAAGGACACAGAAATACAGTCCTCAGGAGAAAACAGGTCTACCCTTAGGACAACACCAAACACCAGAAAACGCGAGCATTCCTCCCAACGGCCATCTCAGCAGAGGCGGAGTCAGGGAGGCGCAGGGAGCAGGACCCCTCGTGGGGAGACCGCCGTTTTGTGTCAGGTCGCTGCCCGGGTCCCAGGCCCCGGAGCCCCGCCCCAGGCTCACCTCGATGGGGGCCGTGATGCCTTGACACTTCCTTCCGAGGCCCGAGCCTTCCCGCCAGCCCATGGCCTGCAGCATCTTGTTGCCAATGTTACTGTGGTCGATGCCGTCTTTGGTGGGCTGCTCGTAATTCCTGCCAGCGGCAAACACAGAGTTACTTAAAGGGCTCGAGCCCCCGCGGAGGAGGCGGGACGTGCTCACGACACATACACGGTGCCCGCATCCAGCTGCTTCTTGCGCTTGGGCTCTGGCGGCTCGGGGATGCCGTACTTCTCCCGTCTCTCAGCGGCGCGGTCCCGGTACTTCATCTGCGCGAGAACAAACACAGCTCGGACACCAGGCTTCAGCCTACGGCAGCCACACTCCAGGGCCTCACCAGTGGCCTGAGAAACCGCGGGCCCTGCGGAGAGCTATGTCCCCAGTGAACAGGCTTATTACTGGCCACCACGCGTCACAGCCCGCCATGGTCCTGGAGGAGGAGGAGGAGGAGGAGGAAAGAGCTATCCTCTCCCCTCGGCACTTAGACAGGCCCACCCCCGGGCCCGAGACCCGCCGGCAGTCCCTGGGGAGCTGGCACCATCAACAGTGGGGAAAAACAGGAAAACAACAAAACAGAAAACCAGCCCCTACCTACAGAACCTCACGATTACTTGCGGGGGGAATTTCAAGTGACTTGCCCACGGGTTCATTTCTTTCTTTTTAAAAATATATATTTTTATTGATTTCAGAGAGGAAGGGAGAGGGAGATAGAAACATCAATGATGAGAGAGAATCATTGATTGGCTGCCTCCTGAACGCCCCACACTGGGGATCAAGCCCGCAACCCAGGCCTGTGCCCTTGACCGGAATCGAACCTGGGACCCTTCAGTCTGCAGGCCGACCTCTATTTACTGAGCCAAACCAGCTAGGGCCCACGGGTTCATTTCTGACCTACAGGCTTCCATTCTCCCTGCCCATTGCTGGCTGCACAGGCTTTCTGCTGCCTTCACCTGAGCCCCACCCACTGCTTCCTCCACATCCCCTGCAACCACTCAGGCCCTGCTGCCTCCTGGGCCTAATGTGAAGCCTCAGCATCGCCCAGGAAGGCTCCCCCCACTGGGCCAGAGAGAGCCCCCTGCTCCTTCCTCAAACCCGGGTCCTTCCCCTGCAAGTACCTGGCATCCAGGACCCGAGAGCAGGCCTCAGGGCACCTCCTGAAGGGACCATGCAGGGCTCACAAAGCACGTGTGGCCTGGGTCCGGTTTCACGAGCCACAGCGGCCGCTAAGTGTGTGATCACCTTCCCTACCTTCCCCTGGACCTGGAACCAAGTGCTACCAACAGAAGCTCAAGGCAGAGGCCCCAAGACACTCTCTCCAGCGGCACACGCCCCGCTCACCTCTCTCTCCCTCAGCTCCAAGGCTTCCAGCTCCTGCTCACTCAGCCTGGATCGCCGGTACATGTCCATGTTTTGCTGCAGAAGAGATGTGACACAGTTAAGAATTCAGACCATCCTCAGGTGACACCTCCTAACGTCACCCATGTCTGCTGTGTTCGAAGCTCAACGACCCCAGCCTGAAAGCAGAGGCAGCGCGCACGGAGCCCACGCTCCTGCCCTCTCACTCCGAGGCCGCCGCAAGCAGACCCAGCGCTTCAGGTGCTGACTTTACAAACTGAAGGCGAGACCCCCGCCAGCAAGAAGCTCACAACTCGCTTCGCTGCAGTGGTCCGGAGGGACCCCGCAGTGCCTGCGGTCACCTGTGACCAGGAACAGCCTCTAAAAGGCAATCACACCCTGGCTGGTGTGGCTCAGTGGATCGAGCGTCAGCCTGCGGACTGAAGGGTCCCGGGTTCGATTCTGGGCAAGGGCACATGCCCAGGTTGCAGGCTAAGTCCCCAGTAGGGGGCGTGCAGAAGGCAGCCGATCAATGATTCTCTCTCATCACTGATGTTTCTCTCTCTCTCCCCCTTCACAATAAAAAATATATAAAAAAAGGCAATCACACATCGTGGGCATCCACTGCGCTTTCACGGCCAGGCCCCCCCAGCGCCCGGCCACTCCCCTCCCGCCCCAGAGCTGGGAGAAGCGGCCACCTTGTGCAGGTCTGAAAGCTGCTGGTGCCGGACCAGCGCGTCTCTGTTTGGGAATTGGCGCCGGCAGAGCAGGCAGGCCATCTTCTTCCAGTCGGCCAGCTTCTCCTCCTCACTCTCCAGTCTCTCCACCAGCTCCTCTTCATTGTCACTGTCACCACTGTAAGCAGCCACCAGACCCCTCTGGGGACAAGAGGAGGAGGGTCGTTGGCAATGTACAATGGGCGGGTAGTATAGTTAGTATCTGGAGGCAGCAACGCATCCTCCATGGCTCTGTGCCACACCTTAAAGCAGTGGTTCTCAACCTTCTGGCCCTTTAGATACAGTTCCTCATGTTGTGACCCAACCATAAAATTATTTTCGTTGCTACTTCATAACTGTAATGTTGCTACTGTTATGAAACGTCATGTAAATATCTGATATGCAGGATGGTCTTAGGCGACCCCTGGGAAAGGGTTGTTTGACCGCCAAAGGGGTCGCGACCCACAGGTTGAGAACCGCTGCCTTAGAGTCAGTCACACTGCACCACTGCATGGAGCAGCCAGGGCCCGAGTGCTGGGGACAGCCTTCCTGGTACAAGTTCCCAGATGGCTGTCTTCAGACCACTGACCGCACAGGAAAACCCCAAACACAACAGATCAGAGACACAGACCACAGAGCCCAGTATCTAGCAAGTAAAAGGCGTTTCTCGCTTTGGCTGGTGTTACTAAATGGTTAGAGCACCAGCCTGCGCTCTGAAGGTTCAATCCCCAGCCCGGATGTGTGCATGGGAGGCAAACAATCGATGTGAGCCTCACATCTATGCTTCTCGCTCCCCCTCCCTCCCTTTCACTCTCTCTAGAAATCAATGGGGAAAATATCCCCGGGTGAGGATCAACAACACACACATTTCTTCTTTATTCTCTTTCCACACCAAAAACTATTAACAGACGCAGTAAAATGCAATGAGCTGAGCTTAGAAACTCAGGCCTCCTTCCTGCTCCATCTCGCCTGCTCCCTCAGGGAACACAAAGCCCCGAGCACGAGTCGGTGCAGAAGCCGCCACACACCCGCCCCAGCGACCGCATCCCGCATCCCGGGTGAAGCAGGAGTCACAGCAGCCGAAAGCCGGCCGCGCTGCCGAGTGAGACACAGACTCGGCCTTTAAACCCTGGCGAGCTCCTTACTTTCAGGGGATTCTCCTCGTCTCCATTCCGCACCAACTCAGGGATCAGCTGCTGCCTCTCGGCCAAGGCTCCCTGGGAAATACAGCACGTCATGTCATCAGCCTCGTGTCCCATCAGCCTTGTGTCCCATCAGCCTCGCGTCCCATCAGCCTCGTGTCCCATCAGCCTCGCATCCCATCAGCCTCATGTCCCAGGGAGTGCCCGCCGCCACGCCGCCCTCCCCGCCGCCCTGACCTTCTTCTCGAACAGAGCAAAGCCCGCGTCGGCCGCGGCGCTCTCCCTCCTCTCTTCTTCTCGCGAGGAGCTGACGGGCTGGAAGCTGTTTTTGAAGTTCTCTTTCTGCTTGTTCAGACTCTTAGCCCAGCGCTCCATGTCCTTGGCGATCTAACGTCCAAACCACCACCACAGAGAAACAGTCAGGCAGAGACACTTAGCATGCGCACCAGGGGTCTTATCTCAGCCACATCTCTTAACAAAACCGCTTTTGCTCCTACTTCTAACCGCAAACCTCTCCGAGTCACCACATGAACACTGCTTCACAGTCTGAGGCCCCAACATGTCCCGAGTGCACAGGCAGCCTGACAGACACTGGCTGGTACCACTAAGATATGCAAAACGCTCGCCCCGGCCGGGCCGCTCAGGTGGTTAGAGCGCCGTTCCAATACGCTAAGGTTGCGGGTTTGATCCCCGGTCAGGGCACATACAGGAAGCAGCCAATGAATGTTCAAATAGGTGGCACAACAAATGGATGCCCCCCTTCCTCTCTCTAAACATCAACAAATCAAATTAAAGGAAAGAAAAAAAGAATCGGACCAAATGAAGCGGACCTAAATGCCACAGCCAGAACCCAGGACATCACGCCCAGCGCGGGAACCGGCCGGCGGCGCCTCACCTGCTGGGCCGTCTTGCTCTTGGGCTTCTCCTTCTTCTCCTTCCCCTCCTTGGCAGGAGGCAGGCCCGCCTGCTGGTGGGAGCTGGACTCGGCGGCCGGCACGTAGGTCTCCTTCTCCCCGTCCCAGTACAGGTACTGCTGCGTCAGGGAGTTGTAGTAGTACTAGAAACAGACACAGTCAATGCAGACGCTCTGCTGTCCAACAGCTTAAAGAAACAGTTTGTCAAAAGACACATCAAAGTTACTTTTAAAAAAACAAAAACAAACATAAAACATGTTGCGGAGATCACACCTCCTGCCCACAGGGGAGCTGCACACCGTGGTGGGTGAGGACGATGAACCAGCCAGCGAAAGTGTGGAACTTCTTGAGTGAAAGTATAATCTGGTTTCTTCTCAAGAGTCTAGTTCCCATTCATTAACCCGACTCCTTTCCAGACCGTTGAAACAAACCAAGAGGCCAAAACACATCCCCTGTGACAACCAGCTAACTGCTCTCAATCGGTTCAAGCAGGCATAGCACTCGGACACCGAGGCCACCAAACACAGGGCTGCCAACACCAGCTCGGGGCCCGGAAGGCGGTGGCAGGTGAAGGAACCGGATCCGAAGACCGTGGGAAGGACGAGTTGCCCAGCGGAGGCGGCACCTCTCTCTCCACTTTGTTCCCTTGTCTGTCACTCTACCTGCTCAACAGGGACCCACAGCAGGGTCTGTTATGTCTCTTGCTGGGAAGTGGGTGGGTCAGACACAGGCCACACCTTCTGTGTCCAGCAAGGAGAGCGGCCCGGGAAGGGGCCAGACTTCACAGAGAGGTGGAGGCAGCCCGCAGACTCGGCCTGCTCGGCGCCCTCGGCCTCACACCTCGCTCTCAGACACATGGGCTCTCAATGCAAGTTCCTGTTAAAAGCACTTCTCTTGTATTCTCTGGCTCCAGCTCCTGATCATCACAGTTTTATTTACGGAGTGTTAAAGCTGCTTTCCTCTTTAAAAATCACATACACCACCCAAAATAAACCACCACTCCACAAACCTGCTAACTTCTCCCCTGAGAATGCAGAGAGGCTAAGAAAAGAAGCTGGACACAAGGTCACATCTGATTCCATTGATCTGAAATGGGAGGCCAGGCAAACCCAGAGGCAGGAGCAGACAGGTTCCCGGGACGAGGGACTAGGGCAGGGGTGGGCAAACTTTTTGACTCGAGGGCCACAATGGGTTCTTAAACTGGACCGGAGGGCCGGAACAAAAGCATGGATGGAGTGTTTGTGTGAACTAATATAAATTCAAAGTAAACATCATTACATAAAAGGGTACCGGTCTTTTTTTTTTTTTTTTAGTTTTATTCATTTCAAACGGGCCGGATCCGGCCCGCGGGCCGTAGTTTGCCCACGGCTGGACTAGGGAGTGGCTGCCTAACGAGCACAGGGCTTCCATGGGATGACGGAAATGTTCTGGAATTAGATGGCGGTGATGGTCGACGACAGAGATACACTGTGAGCACACACACCACCACTGAGCTGTACACTCTAAATGGTTAAAACAGTGAATTTTATCTCAATTAAAAAAAGATGTGGAAAAGACATACAACTGCCAACTTCTATCTGGGTCTTTTTTTTTTTTAATATATTTTTTATTGATCTCAGAAAGGACGGGAGACAGAAACATCAATGATGAGAGAAAATCACTGATCATCTGCCTCCTGCCGCCCCCCATTGGGGATTGAGCCCGCAACCCGGGCATGTGCCCTTGACTGGAATCGAACCTGGGACCCTTCAGTCCACAGGCCAACGCTCTATCCACTGAGCCACACCGGCTGGGGCTCTATCTGGGTCTTTACAGAAAGGTTAAGAGCCACCTATAATGTTACTGGACAAAAGAGTCCATGGTGAGAAGTCAGAGCAGCAGTGAGAGAAGGGGGTCCTCACCGCCAGGGGCAGGGGTCTTGCCATGTGCTAGGGCTGTTCTCTCCTGTGCTGGTTGGTGTATGAGTGTAAACATTCAGAGAACGGCACACTCAGTTCTGTGCATTTTTCTGTATGTATGTTATACCTCAAAACAGTTTTTCTAACCTATAAATTAAAAACTTAAATCCTTGAGCCCTGGCCAGGTGCCTCAGTTGGTTAGAGCATCATCCCCATAAGCCAAGGTTGCGGGTTCCATTTCCAGTCGGGGTGGGAGGCAATGGATCAATGTTTCTCTCTTACATCTATCGCCCGCTTCTTGCAAGTGCCCCGACCCGGGATTGAACCCGCCCCTTTGGTTACAGGATGACACTCCAACCAACCGAGTGAGCCACACAGGCCGGGGCTCGATGGCTGTGGAGAAGCTAAAACGAATCTGGGTCACCTGCTCCTTTGCAGGGGCTACTTCACTTCATGCCTCATCCAGGGACTCGACGACGCTAGGATGTGCTGAGTGGAACCAAGGAGAACAGTGCAGTTACCTGTGAGTTGGGGTCGTAGTACAGCCCTGTGGTGGGATCGTAGTAATAGCCCGAAGACTCATCGTACTGGTAAGTGGACGTGTCCGGCACCGCTGCAAAGGCAAAACCAGCAACCAGTCAGCAGGCAGACACCGCTGCACTCCAGTTCTCGGCCGCCGAGATGCAGCCGTCACCGTCTTCTCTCACATCCCCAAACGTCCCTCCGACACCCACGAAGGGAGAGGAACTCGTCAAACAAAGGCAACAACCAGGACCTTCTAACTGTCAACAGCCCCACGGCTGGCTTACCGTATTTGGTACCGGGAACTACACCAGTCGGGGAAGCGGCAGGGGCCTGGGTACTCGCACTGGTGCTAGGCTGTGCTTCCTCAGTCTGCAAAGAACAGCGGCTCCAATGAGTTCACTGTACAGTCTCTCAGGATGCAATCACCACCACCCGGGAGGAAGGGACACGGACACACACAGACACACGGACACACACACACACACACACACACACACACGATGCTCTAAGGCAGCCCTGGAGCCAGACGCATGTAGCTACCACTTTCTCCCTGAAGGTCGTTAAGTCGAAGCATGCAGAAAGCACAAATACACCCTGTTCGGAATCTGACATTTAAAATACACGCGCACATTATTTTATTATCTAATAGCACCAGACAGAGAGAAGTAAGGTTGGGGTGTGGCCCCTGCAGCACGAAAGGATGATACTCAGCCAGCAAAACAAAGTCGCCCAACAGGCGCTATCTGCGTCTGGGAGACAGGCTTACCGGAGAGCTGGGCGGATTCGAGGTCTGATTGTAGAGCTGCGGGCTCTGGGACACCACAGCGGCCGAGGTGGTGGTCACGGCTGTGCCTGTGGCAGAAGCCCCGGGTTAGGGAGAGCCAGCACGGACGGCACTCGGAGCCGAGCATCTGCACCGCGATGCCCAGCCCAGCCTCTGTGTCTGTGTCTGTCAGATCTTAATGACTCCCATACATGCCCTGACCTACGGCCATTCCACCTGCACACCCTGCTAGAGTGAGACACAGCGCAGTCAGCCTGCTGCTGGTGCTATAAGGAAAGGAGGAGAGACCATCTCTACTCTGGAGCGGAGGAAAGATCGAGCTCCAAGGCTCTTCTGATTCTGGAACAAAACGTAAGCAGAGGCCTCTAGGAGTGACCTTCTGATGGATGTCTGGGGACCAGGCTCCGGGTCACCCTCTGTCCCCTGACCCTGCGTGGACACTCCTGCTTCCCGAGGACACAGAGCAGGCAATAGAGGTGAGTCCAAGAATGAACCCTCATCGCGACACGCTCTCTAAGAGGCTGTGATCAGATCTTGGTGACCACGAGCACCCTAATCTTCCCAGCCCCCTGACAAGCCTGAACGTGCCCCCCAGCGTGCGGGGAATGGACTCGGAGCTCTGGGTGTCGCTGGAACATGTAGGTGCCTCTCCTCAAACAACAGAGAAAAGGGAGACGAAGTTTCTACCTGATGCAGATGCCGCATCAGATTCCAACCCTCCAGCTTGTTGCTGATAGAACTGTTGGTAGTCCTGCGAGTACTGAAGAGAAGTCCACCGTTAAGGCTGCTGTTCTCAGAACCCTCTGGAACCAGAAGTGGGATCGGTCCGAGCTACCACCTACCTGGGCGTACTGCGCATAGCCGTCCTGGCCGGGCTGCAGGTAGCTGTAGTCGACATTGCCTCCTTCGCCACTTTGAGACTAGAAAACACCAAAGACAACAAACAGACCACCTTAGTGGACACCAGGAAGGGAAATGAGGAAGGATTCCCTAAAACCGTCTGAGAGCTTCTAAGGCAGGCACCGCGGGGGAGGGCCACCGTACCTGGGTGGACGACCACTGGGCGGCAGCGATGGCTGTGCTGGCCACAGAGAAGGCGCTGACCCGGTTGCCATCGGGGAGGACCAGGTCTCTAAAACACAACGACCCAACCATGTGACCCCTCAGGATGCTCCAGGCCATCACCCCCAGGCCACGGACACAGTGATTCCCTCCAGCCTTGGTGGGAGGTCTCAAATGCCAGCAAGGCCACCTTGCAGAACGGGGAGGGGTCTCCATGGGCAAAGTCCTCAGTGGGCAAGTGTCCCTGTTCTACTGCGTAACCTGCCATCCAATGAGGCGTCTGCTGGACGAGCAATGAAACTAGACACCGGAAACCTACATGCCAGACGGGGCCCCATCCGCACGAAGCCTGGCCCGCCAGCCCGGGAGGAAGGGATTCTCTCCAGACAGGTCTGCCCTAACGCAGCCCGCACAGCCCTCACCGCCCCCTGCCCCGCCGGGCCTGCCCATGTCCTGCTCTCAAGTCTTCTGGCAACTGGTGACAGAGGCCAGAAGGTACCGAGCTCTGAGGGGAGACGACAGTCTCCCTCTCGGCCTGGGTGACCGGGGAGGGGAGTGGCTCAGCGTGGAGACGCAGCTTACGGGACCGTCAGCAAAGCATCCCGGACAAGCGTGCGCGGACAGCAGTTTGAAACAAGGATGCTGAAGCCACTCACTTTCTGGCACTTTTTGCAAAGTCAACCCCAATAGTCTTGCCATCAATTTTCAAAGGCGGGTGGAGACTCTGTAATATCTGCAGCAGCTGAGAAGCGTCCTGAAGGAGAAGGGGAAGAAACCAACTGTGTCGTGTAATTGGAAACCTCACCCTACCACCCGCCGCGTTGGAAAGAACAGAGCTTTCTCTTAAAAAAGAACAGCAGTTCATTACTGTCTGCGGCTGTGAAACCTGGAGAAAAAACCACCTCCCTCTCCTCCAGGACAAGGAGGTGCCGTGCTATTAATGGAGTAAATGCGAAGTCGACCCACAGCAAAGCCCAAAGGACTCACTGGGGCTCAAGCATCGCCCCGCCCGCGTCACACTCACCCAGTGACCGGCCTGGGACTTAGCACTGCCACACGTCACTAGGTAGCCTTGAACTCTGGGCTCACAATTTATTATCACCACGGGATGAACCCCATTGCCTCTTGAGTCTGTCTCTTTGCAAAGGAGAGATCCCGAGCCCCTCACCATGGCGGAAGACAGCTGCACAAACGCGAAGCCCCTGTTCTGCTGCGTCTGCCTGTCTTTGATGAGGCGGATGTTGTTGACGGCCAAGGACGCGTAGGGGGACAGTGCGGTCATGATGGAGTCCACCACCGTGTGCGGGGCGATGTTCCGGAGAATGATTGCTGGGGGCGAAGGAGACACATGACATATAAGACACATGACGTATAAATGCGTCCCACCGCCAGCGCTTTTCAAGGCAGGTTCAAGTACACACACACACGCACGCACATCCATATGGGGAGGTTCCTAGTGTACCTTTCATTCGGACACGGAGGAGATTCTAAAAACCAACCTTCTATAGGACACCCTGCAGCAGCTGCTGCTGCGCATGACAAAAGGGTCGGAGAACAGAAAAGCCAAGCTCTGACGCAGAGGCCAGCAGGTGAGACGGACTTACTGTCACAGTAGTAGTCCACAGACTGAACCGACTCTGTGGTTCCTGAGGGCACTTCCTGCTCCGAGTCTGCAGGAGGAAGGAGGGAGATCAGCAACAGAAGACAAGCAGACAGCACACCAACGCATTTAGTAACGAAATATATTAACCCCCAAAGCCTTAGTGCTAAGCGAAGTCGTTCTCTTTGTACCCACGTGTGGCTGTAATAAAACCTCGTGAACTCTGACACGGTCAGTGTGAAATGCACAGACCGGGCCCGTGGAGGGCTGACCCGACCCCTGTGCTCAGGGAGCAGGTGCAGAGTGCACCCGGCAAGCAGACTTCCTTCTGGGAAGTAAAGGCCCCTCTGTGCCCGCTGTCACCAGCGGCACCTACCGAATCTATGGTACAGGTTTCAGGAAAGTATCCAAGTTACTTGTTTAAATGTCCTAAAACCTACACGTTCCCTCAAGTTCACAGACAACCCAGTAGTCAGGTCTTACTGTATATTCCAAACAGCTGAGCCCGGGCTTACCAAACTTGTCCGCTCCACATCGGAAGCATTTTAGTCTTTTCCTGAAATTGTTAAGGCAGCACTGGAAAAAAAAAAGTTTCACCTTAATTGCCAGGCTTACTAGGAACCATGTGGGTCAGAGCGGCAGGGCCAGGGGCTTGTCCCAGGCAGTAATGTCAACAGCAGCGAGTAATACCATGGACCCAAGACACAGGGCGTTAACCTACACACTGAGATTGCTTTGCTACGGGAATTCCTCTGAGAAAAACACATCTTGGCCTATTTTGCAATAAACTGCATTTTTATCAAGTTGGAGGAAAGTTTCAGTTCATTCAGAAACCTACAGGGAGTCACTGGCAAAGTTCTCCCGCATATCCAAGCGCCCGACACGGACCACTCCATGTCCACAGACAACGCAGACAGAGGAGTGGACACGGGACGCAGCCAGAACAGAGTGCGAGCCTCTCAACATGTCGATGCCACACCCAAGTTCAAAGTGGTGCCCTGGACCCTGACAGGACTCACGTAACCTGAGCCCTGAGCCGGGTCACAGGACTTTTGTTCATGTCATTGAGGGGCTGCCCAAAGCTGAGAGCTCAGGAATTGAAGAAACTGTAACGTGAAACACACCTAAAACCTTAACTAAAGCGCTGGGCTGAGGACCTGGGCTTAGTAAATAAAAACATGAGTGTTCTAGGGATTCTGTCCTCTAACAGGGGGACCCAAAGAATGTCACAAAGCACAAAAATCACCCCATGACAAACACTGGTGACCGGCACTTCCGGTTCCTTGTTTGGACGAAAGGACACACACACACACACACACACACACACACACACTAAAACCCCGAAGGAGCCGGGTAACGTGGGAGAAACAGCCTTACCTTGTTACAAAGCCAATCTTCAAACTTGGGTCTGGGGTTGCTGTAATGCATTGCAATGTGCTTTCCTTGAATCACCAACTTTTTCTGTAAAAAAAGAAGTCATTAGTTATTCCCATTGTGGGAAACGTGTGTCCATTTTCCCAGGGCAGAGCACACTTCGGAAAAATCAGTGCTCTGGAATTAAATGGACAACATACGGGGAGGACCAACCACCGCCACCTATACTCTGCCCATCCAATCCTTCCGACAGGCAGCAAGAGAATGGGATGTGGAGTGAAGGTAAACGGAGTCAGGGATGCTGAGAACGCTGCCCAACGCTAACCGCGGACACGCACCAGGCGCGTCGCCAGCAGAGACAGGAGTCCTAACCTTCGGCAGTGACAGGCTGCCCGAGGTGACAGTCTAGTTCAAAAAGCAGAAAACACAACTCTCCCAATTCTGAGTTGTCTCCTACTTAAGCCCTTAGCACGTGTCCTCGGGCTCCGCTTCGCCTGGCCCCGTCCCCCATCCTTAGGCAACTGAGAGCCTTCACATTGCCCTGCCCCCCAACTCCTGCTTCAGGAAGAGCTGCAGGGGAGGGAAACTCGTTCTGAAAGGGAGTCTGGTCACAGCTCTTGCTCAGGAGGGACTATTCTGAATGCCATCGAGTCTAAATCAGCTAAGCGAGGCTTCTTTCTGCCAACTGCAGCCTGTAATGTCCCAGGTGACAGATGTGCTCTTCCCTGAAATAGATGGTACTCTCTCTTCAAGATGAGTAACCAGGAGGCCAATGAAGTTTCTTCAGGGGGGTAGGAAAGACTCGTAAATGCTTGTACGCCACCTCATCCTTCAAGTCAACCACGTGACTTAGAGGGACTTAATTTGAAAAGCTTAAGACTCCAAGCTGAATCAGTCTAGCCAAGAGCACGCCCAGCACCTGCCCCCAAAGAGTCTTCATTTAACAGGTGCACCTTTTCTTTCTCTTTTTTGGGGGGAGGAGAGGGACGGGGTGATTGAAGCAGGAGGTTAGATATCCAGATTTTTAAATGGAGTCTAACCCTCTGAACATACATACTGTTGAGCAATTTGATTCTTGCAAATCCTGGAGGATTAAGACATGCTGTGAATGTGGTCTCTGCAAGATCTAAAGGCAAGACCGCACGTCTGGCCGAGAGGAAGGAGCCGAGGGGCCACCAACTCCTTGTTGTACAGAAGCAAAAATAAAGAAGCCGGGAGAGATGGCAACTGATCACCCACTAGGAGGGGTGGGTGCTGGGGAGACTCCAAACTACCACTGAGTCCCTAATCCTATTGGCCTTTGCTTTCTGGAGTGAGTTTGAACTGTAATAAAGTATTACACTAACACAGCTTTGTATACATTAAAATTGTGGAGATTTTAAAAGGTCTTACAGGCTTTTCATCTCTTAGGAGTTTGAAACTCCCAGGCAAGTCCTCAGACACAGCCACTGCAGCAAGTGATGCTGCCACGCCAAGGAAACAGACTCACAGGAGCTGATGCACCTTCTGAAGGGACGGGGATGGTGTCCCTGTGGGAAAAGCATGACGCTCCACTTTTAAAAGATCAGGTGCCACCGCTGGGTTAAGAAAACGAGGCTTAAAAATCTAACCAATCAAAATTAGTGAGTCTTGTTATAAACAGCAATATATTAATAATCAAAGAATAGAATTCTCATTTATGGGTGACAAATCATAAAATGCTGCAGAAAAGCAACAAGCATTAAGAAAACGTCCCAGAATGCACTTGGTTAAGGCGTCAATACTGTGCTCTGGAGTTCTGGAAAAATGTCACGTCTGTGCCAAGCACTGAACGCTATCTTGACACTTCAGTTCATGCCACGTCCAAGAACCAGCAATGGTCTGCTCTGGACCACCAGCCCAGGCGTTCCCAGGGAGATCAGAATGTTAATGCCACTCTAACCAGGTTAGACAGCAGGGCACCGGCTCCCCGCTACACTCCTCAGACTTATTGTCCACACATTCCATCAGGCCCTTAACTAGCCCTTGAAGACATGAGCAGTAATGCCTCCAGGAGGCTGTGGTCCAGGAGAAATAGGGAGTTACTTGTAAAATGCCTGCAGCAGACTTCTATTGAATTCTTTTCATTGTCAGAGAGAGTTGGAGATTCTGAGGTTACTCTCAATGACACCATGAACAGGAACACAGTCAGCAGGGGAAGGGGACGCGGAGTGTTTGGTAAGTAGCAGCTAGGTGGTCAGGGGTAGCCAAGCCCCGCCAGGCAGATACGGCTAAGGGCAGAGCGAATTCTGCCATGCGTCCTCGGGACTAGATACATTCTAGTTGAATCAATTTTAATATATACAAAGCTTTTCTTTTTGTAAAGTCACTCCTTTGGAACAAACCACTCCTTCAACCTTTTTTAAAATTGTACAGACTTGTTCCATTTTCATGAATATCTAGACTTGGTGAGTGAAGCAACCTGATTGGCTTCCATCCAGCTGGTAGCATCTTGCAAGTGATAAAACTCCACGAAGGCGAAACCACGGCTTACACCTAGAGACAGCATTCAGATATAGACGGGATACTTGTGTTAGTCAGTTCCTTTATAACAGGCGAATCTCTCTCCCACTGCTTCAACACCGTGGGACAAAGCCAATTGGGAAGCAGTTTTATAAATGTGACTTGACTTGGGGATCTTCTTGATACTTTGCCATGGCAAGGAACCAAGCCGCCTGAGCTAAAAGCCACTCGATTTGATTCCACGCTTCAAAAGTAACCATGCAACCGACTACGAACAAGGAGTTTATACATCACTACTTACCGGAGGAAAGAAAAGCCCCTAAAAACAAAGTTTTTAAAAAGGTCCTCAGATGCTCTATAACATCGTTTGCAAAGAGTCACATTCCTTAGCCATGGCAAACCTGTCATTCTGAATTCATGTGCTCGAAGGCTGGGGGGTCAGGAGGGTCTTGGGGACGGGGACGGGGAAGAGGCCCGGACAGCGGAACTCAGCTCTCACCTGTTTTCCTTTTCATGAGCCTCACATCCGCAGGCTGAGGGCCTTCGAAGGACTCCATCATTTCTCGAATCTGCACAGGGTTTTACACATTTACAGTTAAAGCTTCAGCCACAAACTGTTCCGCACCAAAGCAAGTTCAAGGACTGGGGCTGCATCTCTGCTTAATTAGCCAAGTTCTGAACTTCCATCCGCCGAATGCAATTATTCTACACATGGACTAGAAGGAGGACTCTCACAGGACACCTGTGTCACTGCGCCCTTAAAGCTCTTTATGTGCCACCTGGGCTCTCCCTCAGGCCCCATTATTTACCTTAGGACACACGGTCTTGCTCCCAGTATCCTGTCCACCATGCCTCCCCCTTTAGCCTCATCTCACGGCCCTTTATGCTAAAGGACCAGAACCAATGGCCAAAAAACAAGAAAGTCCCCATAAGTAGTTTCTGCACATCTTAAGAAAGAATTTTCTTGCATTTACTTTAATGATGAAAATTAACAAAGCTCATCTATTGTTAGGCCCCTAATAAATTAAAATAAACATTAACTGGGCCTAGAAGCAGCAATTCTGGCTGACCGGTTTCTCACCGATGTCACACCAAGCCCTTATTGCAAAAGGCAAAGATAAAAAATTGCATTAGTGTCTTTAGTAATAATACCAGGAAGCAATACTCTCAGGGGAAAAAACAGGAGCAAATCTGTGAAACAGGGATTCTCGGCGGCCCCCACGTGCAGAGGCTGCAGGGCCACGCCGTCAATCCTCATCATGCGTGGCTTCTGTTTGCGAACATGCCTGCTTCTAAGTCTCTGACTGCAAGTCAGCGCCGCAGCGTTCGCGCCCATCGCTCCTGCCTGTTCCAAACAAGGGCCCTTTCAGTCTGCTTAGCGCTGAGCGGTCCCATTTCCGTGCTGTTGCTGACATCACTGGCTAATGACTCCCCAGTGAGTGCGAACGCGTCTGCTCTGAGCGCAAGGCCACGAGGTGCCTCCTATATGTGCCAGGTAAGCTTTGCTCAGCCATGACCTACAGTGCTGCTGGCCATGAGTTCGAGGCTGCTAAATCACTGCTAAATCAACGATATATATTAAACAACTACATACAAAACAAGGTGGGCAAAAATGTGACCAGAGCTCACAAGAACCTAGCTCTGGATCACCCCTAGGAGCAGTGAATTTATAGACAGCAACCACCCAAAACAAGGAAAATGGACTGTATTTAATTTTTCAGAGAATGAGAAGCTACACTGACTCAGGTTCATGCTTAGTAACACAGTAACTAAAGACAGTTCCTTCCAAAGTAGTGATACAGAAACATCATGGCAACATAGTAACTAAACACAGTTACTCTAAGAATTCCCATGTCAGTGGGAGGACAAGTGAAAGAGGCAAACAAGAATGAAAGTGACAGCTGAAGCTCAGGAAAAGATGAAACACTATGCTTTTAAAGTGTTTTAAAGATCCCAACAAATTTTCTAAGACTATCTATCTATCTATCTATCTATCATCTATCTATCTATCTATCTATCTATCTATCTATCTATCTATCTATCTAAAAGCCTAAACAACTGTCTGACCGGCAGCTATGACGCGCACTGACCACTAGGGGGCAGACGCTCAACGCACAGGCATGGAAACATGGTACAGACTGATGAATCTCAGAGGGAAGGGGGGAGGAGGGAGGGTGGGAAGAGATTAACCAAGGATCTTATATGCATACTAGAGGCCCGCTGCACGCACTGGTGGGTTCCCTCAGCCTGGTCTGCGGGGATCGGGCCATAACCATGCACCAAGCCTCCAACATCTCCTGAGGGGTCCCAGATTGCGAGAGGGCGCAGGCCAGGTCGAGGGACCCTAGTTCTGTAATATTTGGGCACCTCAGAAACCCTACTTTAAAAACCAGCCTTCTATGGTGGAGACTTCTGCTTCCCCAAACAAGCCTAGAACACAAGCACGACAATCTCGTTTTGTCACCAGCAGGGAGGCCCCAGTGTCAGCTAGAGCCTGCTCTCCCCACATCACCACTTCCCCTGGGCTCCCAGGGCCACAGGCCCCACAGACGCCTCAAGGGGATAGTCGGATGGACAGGCTCTTTCCTGAACTGGCTCCTGTGGGGCTTTTCATCCCGCCGCCACATGCTCACTGCTGCGCTCTGAGCTCAGCTCTGCCCTCGCTAACCACCACGCTTCCTCCCATCGCTCCAGCCCGCACAGCTTTTGCTACCAGGCAAAACCCCCAGTAACTCCCAGTAACTTCCCTTTACACTTAGCTGGGCTTCCAAAGCCTCCAGCACCTTCCCAGCCACCTCTCCTACCACAGCCTTCAACTTTCGTGGACACAAGCTGGGTGCAAGGTCTCGTCTAAATCCAGTATCTTTCTATTCCTAGGCCTGCTCATGTGAAGCCCTGCCTGGAGGCCCCCCACTCCCCCAGCTCTCCACCAGACAAAACACTCCTACCCCTCAAGGCCCAGCTCAGCGCCTCTCCCCCAGAAGCGCTTCCTCACCCGCCACCAGCAACACCCCCCTCGAAGCTTTCAGAGGCGCCCGAGGACCTCTCGCAACAGGACTGCTTCCAACACCGACCCGTCTCCTCAGCTTTGTCCTCACCACTGACCTGAGCTATTCACCTAAGCGTTTCCTGAGACGGGATCCATGGCTCTGCGTCACGGCAGCATCCACAGAGCACACGGCAGGTGTGCAGTGGGTCCCCATTAGTGTCCCACCACTAACTCCAACACCCCACCTCACACCGTCACTTCCAGCGTTTAGAAGACCAAAGCTGTGCGAACCCAGTATTTACCTTCAGCTTTGTTTCAAACTCATAAACACTAGTTAGAATTTTAATTTGAGTACTCCAAGATGATACTGGCACAATGCTATGCATTTACATCTTTCAAAAACACTTCAAAACCTCACATCCATTTCACCACCACCATCGGCCGAGCGGTTTCCTGCACTGGAGCGTGGAAGCCTATCTCAGAGACGGCTGGTCCCGTGGGGGGGAGATGTGCTGATGTAAGTGCCACATGAATGTCATGAATACAGAGCTTGGGAAGAGGAGGAAGGCATTCCACCTGGTGGGTCAGGAAAGGCTTTGCAGAAAGTAGCCTTTGAGCAGAAAAAAGCACACGATGGACATGTCCAAGGTGGCCTGCGGGGGAGGCAGGAGGTGGATGTGCCTGGATGGAATGACAGATGCCACTGGGAACCAGGCAGTGCCCAGAGGAAACAAACAAACAAAAAAGAATTAAAATAAAAGAGACCAGGCAGTGCCAGGACACCAAGGCCCCAGCTGGCCAGTCTGAGGACTGGGGAGTCGGAATGGCCTTCCTGTTCAACAGGCTTCCGGATGTGTCAAATGACAGTACAATTCTCATCCAATCAAATGGGGCCAGATCAGGACAAAAGTGTTTTTACTGATACACGCTCACCAAATAAGTAATCAATTCAATAAAAATGTACTGACTACCTTGTAAGGGCTATTGAAGGAACAACACCCGATCCCTGCAGTAAGGAATGTCAAAGTCTAAATGGGAATTTATATGAATGAATGAACCAAACTGAGAAGTTGACCCTAAAGACAGACCTACTTCACTAACTGAGCTATTAGCTTGAGCTCAAACAATAACACAAGACAAGGGTAGAAGCTGCTCGTGCCCAGAATGCTCGACGGAACTGCTGTTCCCCTTACGTCGCTCTCCGTGATGGTGATGGGAAGGCCGCGCAGCATGATGGTCTTGCTCTCCCGCTCGTCGCTGATGTCATGCCTGTAGTCATGCTCGCCATAGTCACCATCTGAATGGTAGCCATCTTCGGATCGGTCACTGTTCCGTCTTTCACGTTCTCTCTGATTTACAATAAACAAAACCACAATGAAAACCCACTGGGTTTATACCCCCACTCCTGGAATTTATCTTTGGGAACAATAGCGAGGATACAAGAACTCCATGACAACGTCACTGCAGTGTTTTCTAAAACAGCAGAACCAAACCAAAGAAACCCTGTCACCAATCATTCAGTTCAGGAAGCAGTTTAACCACTCACCGTGCTGATGCCAACACAGTGAGATGCCATTGCCTGTTATGATAGGAAGATGATGTGCGAGGAAACAGTGGGAAAGGAAAAAGCCAGTGCAGAATGACATGTGCAGCACGACTGCTTTAAACAGAGCCGCGCGTGGAAAGGGTCATGGAAAAGCTGTGCTAAGGTAACGGGAACGACTTTCAGGAACGCCAGCTGAGGCGCAGGGCTGGCTCAGTAGGACACCCGCATGCCGCATCCTTAAAATGGGGTACCACCCACCTCACAGGCTGGAGCGAGACCTCAGTGAGCTCACAGAAGCGAAGCACTCAAGAGCGCCCGGGACAGGGGGAGCCCTGAGTGAACCCTGGCCGATGTTTCTATGACTACAATAGAGCGTCTGAATGTCATGCCCCCGGAGAGACGTCCACACTTGGGATACTTACTTCCAGACGCCTGGACGTCTTACGCGTACAAGTCATAACGAATCCTGACAACCCCACACGCAGCTGCTGTCACTCACCTCGGGACTGTCGTAGTCTCGGTAGTCGTCGTACCGATCCCCCCTCCGGTCCTCACTGGATCTCTTGTAATCCGAGTCCCTGCGCCTGCTCCGGGGCTCCCGCTCATCGCGGTCATCCCTGTCAATGATGGAGCCGTACCTTCCACTTCGCTCTGTTCTGCTCACTCTGCCAGGGAAAATAATTTGCATTTATTCTAAAGTAAATCACATTTTGTACCTTTAGAAAACATGGCTGAACACAAGATGGCTCAGTTTACAAGATATACAAATAGTTGTATGTATCCCTTAAAATTTATCACTAAATCCCAGGTCACAAAGACAACCAGTGGGAAAACATCCATATTCCTAAATACAAAACTAAGTTTTAGGAATTCACACTAAATCTGAAAATTCAGATATCAAATGTTTGGGTTTAACATTTTTGAGATAGGGAATGTTCAAATGCATTCTGTATTTTCCCAAGCCTGTGGTCTATGCATCACCCCATTACACCTGACTTGGATCTCAGTGATCAAAGGTAGGGAGAAATAAATTATTAGCATTTCACCCAGTTTCAAAGGAGAGCACATCCTGACTCATCTGCTCTCAAGGGTATCTCAACAGCCTGGATGAGTTACATACATCTTTTCCCCCAGCAGGCAGTTAACAAAGTAGTTCATCTGTTAGACATACCCAGCACTGTCAGAGAACATTATTTCCTATAACATCTAGTTTATTTTTGGTTACTGGGCAGCACTGGGAAATCTAAAAACAAGAGGCTTGAACCCACTTGACCACAGATATTCATAGTTATTTCACAAGTTATGTACCAGGTTCATAAAACTGCTGTGTAAGGGTAAGACAAAGGACAGGTTTATAAGGGCGCATTGAAAGCATCCAAATAAAAAGAAATCAATGAAAACCAGTAGCCTAGGACTGTTTCAGGATGTGAAGCCTGGGGCTGACAGGCCCTAAAAAGGTAAATGTTAAGTTCGTAAGTTATTTGGAACCACAGACTGCTGACACAGAATTAAAATAATGGCATCACGTGACAAGACCATTTCCCGAGTCCCGCTGGGCCATCAATTTGGTCCTTCACTGGGACTGGCCTCGACGCTAAGGAGGCAGGTGGCTGAATAAGGAAAGGCTGTGTGTTCAATCAAATGGTCTGAGTGGGAGAACCCACAGCTGACACAGCAGCCGCAGCTCCCACTTAATCCGGCGCTAATTCTTTAGCAGTTTGTGTGTAATCCGTGGTCCAAAACTTCCCAGCCTATAAATCTGGGTCGTCTTGCCATGCAGGGGACAGGAACTGGCCCTCGGTGGTCGCTTACTTCTGCACAGCTGTTACCCACCCTGGGACCTCCCAACCCACCCCACCCGCATGCCTTACCCACCTCACCATTTACCCTTCAGGCTCCACCTTAGATAACTTCTCCCGGGAAGCTTAACCGGCTGTTCCCAGAACCCCACGCTCCCCGTGTGCTGACAGCACCCTCGCTGCCTTCCTGCAGCAGGACTTGCACCCCACTTCCACTCCCTCCCTGCACTGCACGCTTGTGAGAGCAGGGATCATGGGAGTGCGCACAGCAGTGCCTGGCACAGACAGACACCTGCACATCTGTTTGATAAACTAAACAATTTTTTAAAAACTGCTCCGTCCCCAGGGAAACGCCGAGGTCGAAGCATGTGCAGCGGTGACTTACCGTTTGTCTGAGCCCATTTTCTGACTGCAGCTCTAGCTCGCTGCTCCGAAAGGTTCACGGTTTGTGGGGTTTGTTTTTTTCTAGAAGAAAAGAGAGACTGGTTGCTGCAAACGCGAGTCACTGTCAATCCTTCTAGGACTGGGACACTACAGAGGCTGGAACTTCATCGAAGCCTGGGGGGCGGGGGGTAGGGAAGCTGGGGACCAAACTGTCAACGTTCAAGTCACGCTGTTCTGCTAAGGAGGGGAACCTCCTTTCAAACAGCAGGGCCCTGCGGGGAACGAGCCCCCAGAGGGAGCGGCGGGAGGCCTTCCGGTCCCCCTGCGGGTTACACAGCAGAAAGGAGGCGCGGCCGGCGCCCTGGGCTCCGCGTCGAAGGCCACTGCCATCCGGCCAGCGGCCAGCGTGGACACGACTTGGACTTGCTTCCCGGGCGACACGGACCTCCGCGGCCGGGGCCCGCCGCCGATCAGGCAGCTCACGCCGCTGGGCCCGCCGCCCGCGAGGCCGGAGATTGTCCTGGACCGCCCCCAACGAACGCCGACGGCATCGGGAGCGGGGAGAGCCGCCCGGAGAAACAGGGGCCTGGGCAGAACCGCTGATGCCCCCCCGACGCCGGGCCGGTGCCCAGACCCACCTCCCGGGGTGTCGCGGCCGAGATGGCGGCGCCGGCGCCTGCGCGGGCGACTGGGGCGTCCGGCTCCCCCAGCTCCCGGCACACACACCCCCCCCCGCCCCCCAGAGCAGCCATCACCGAGCAGCCTCCCGGGGAGGGCGGCTGGGGGCTGCCGAGAGGCACCCGAGAGAGCGCGACGGTCCTCGCTCATCTGGGCTCG
>NW_005871867.1:26393-62572 GCF_000147115.1 Myotis lucifugus
TTCCAGGAAGGATCCAAGCGGCCGAGGTAGCGGTTTTGTGCCTCAGAACCTTCAACCCGGGACCACCGCTCCACAAAATGGCGCCTCCGTCGACTGCCGTCTCCTACCCACAGTGCCTCGCGCCCACCCCTCCCCCGACACGCCCCCCGAGGAGGCGTCCAATCCGCGGAGGCGCCTGGCTGCGCGAGGGCTGCTGGGAAGTGTGGTCGCTAGGGCAGCCTGTCGGTTACTACGCCCCGCGTTAATTTCCTGCGTATTTCCCTTCTTCAAACGCTCGCCTGATGCCAAGCTGCCCTTTGCAGACCCGGGTTAGAGCCTTTGCCGTTATTAGGCATAGCAATGCTTTGTCTTTGTTACAAGCACGTTTAACCCGGTTTTAAGAGAAGGAACGCTAGTTCATCTTATGTTGCGTTATTGGACGCTAAGATTATTGGGCTACTTTACAAATATCTATTTCATCTTCATAGCCTATGAAATGGTGATTAAATCCACTTTGCACGTGAGGAAATTAAGATTTATGGAAATGAAGAGGATTCTTGAAAGCAGGTCTAAAAAGTATCATTTCATTGATGTTCTCTTGTTACTTTAAGGGTTAATAGTTACTACTTGGATGTCTAGTAGTATCTCAAAGTTAACAGCCAAAACCCAGCCTCCTCTCCACTACATTCCCTGGCTCATAAGTGGAAACTCCCTGCTTCCAGTTACTCAGCACAAAAATCTTGGAGTAATCTGTGACTTTTTCTTGCACCCAACCTGTCAGCAAATTCTTCTCATTCTACCTTCAAAGTATTTCTAGCCCTGGCCAGTTTGGCTCAGTGGATAGAGCGTCAGCCTGCTGACTGAAGGGTCCCAGGTTCGAATTCTGGCCAAGGGTACATGCTCGGGTTGTGGGCTCGATCTCCAGTGGGGGGGCATGCAGGAGGCAGCCGATCAATGATTCGCTCTCATCATTGATGTTTCTCTCTCTCCCTTCTTCTCTGAAATCAATAAAGAAATATATTTTAAAAAATATTTCTAGAATCTGACCACTTCTAGCTGCAACTGCTGCCCACCTAGCCAAAGCCACTACTATTGTCCTTATTTTGCGGAGAGGGGAGGTCACACAGAGCTAATGTGTTGGAACCGGGATATGAACTAGTACGTTTGATCTGAGGCCATGCCCTCAGCCACTAGAATACAAACTCCAGGAAGGCAGGGACCTTTGTCTGTTTGGTTCACTGCTCTATCCCTGGTCCCTCTACTGGTGCCCGGCACACAGTGCGCACTCAGTAAAGATTTGAACAGAAATGAATCCACGATCAAAGCGAAAGGCATAACATTTGTGGCAGGAAGCAGTAGAGGTTCTTGGACGATTCAGAGATGTTCTGGACTCCCGCCAGTGAGGAGGTGGTCTTTTTGTGCATCCAGTTAGCACAACTTCCCATCATTAATAAATTATTTTTAGTGGAACTTTTTCAGGTCACTTATACAAACTGAAAAATAGACCATGACAAGGGAGAGAAAGGTATCAGTTTAGTTATGGAAAACTGCACCCATCCCACTCTCTTCTAGATAACTAAGTGGAAGGATGTCAGTGAGATTCCAAACCAGAACCTTCAAATATACGAAAAATATTTTTCCTAGAAAAACATCTTTAAACATATTCTTAAAAAATGTTTTTATTGGTTTTTAGAGAGAGATGAAGGGAGAAGGAGAAGGGAGTGAGATAGAAACTCCCACCAGCTGCCTCCTGCACACCCCCTACTGGGGATTGAGTCCACCACCCAGGGAAGTGCCCTGACTTGAACTCTAACCAACGACCTCTTGGTGCATCAGGTGACACTCAACGACTGGGCCACACCAGCGGGGCTAAACATGTTCTTATTATGGCTTATCCGTCTACATCAAGGGCATTAAGTGACTGACACTGGGAACTCTTTGGGTAATTAAAAATATGACAATAGGGAAAGGTAGAAATATCTGGATTCTGGAATAATGGGTCATTTATTTCTGCTCTCTCTGCCTCTCTCCAACTCTATATGTATGTACATATCTATCTCTCAACTCTGCTTGGGCTACTATAACAAAATACCAGACTAGGTAGCTTATAAACAAGGTGTCATCAGAAAAAAGTAAATGTATGTGCTCCACAGAAGGCACTCAAATGTGTTTAATGGAATTTAAAAGTTAAATACAGATGGGATCAGCCCTGGCAGGTGTGGCTCAGTGGATAGAGTGTCAGCCTGTAGACTGAAGGGTCCCAGGTTCAATTCCGGTCAAGGGTACATGCCTGGGTTGCAGGCTTGATCCCCACTAGGGGGCCTGCAGGCGGCAACTGATTAATGATTCTCTCTCATCATTGATGTTTCTCTCTCTCCCTCTCCCTTCCTCTCTAAAACCAATAACAATAAAATATATGTATTTTTTTAATATGTATTTTTTTTAAATCTCTTAAAAAAATACAGATGGGGTCTTTGCAAACCTGCAATGGACAAAAGATGCCAAGAATCCCGAACCTGCCAGGCTTAATGGCCACTAGCAGTTAACTGCCTTGCTCCCAAAGCAGTTCGACAAGCATTTCTGGGCTGGGCACCTCCCCCGTCATAAAAACTATATGGCTGTTCATAAATGGCACAAAATCATTGTTGGACGTGGAGGAGATGCCTAGGAAAAAAGGTGGATGCCATCCAGAGGAAGTGCGTCCTCCAGGTCCTCTGGTCGCTGCCCTTCTGTGTGGACACCGCCTGGCTGAGTTCCAGAGCTGGGCCCCAGAGGCCTGCCTGGCAGCTGACTCGGTCTGGAAAAGCTTAAATTCCCAGCCAAGTAAGGACAACGAAGACAACAGAGTGAGTTGTCTTTTAAGTAAAGCCACATGTGTTCACTACAGAATAAAGAATAGTCCTTAAAGTTGCCTTTACTAGTTTTTTGATGTAAAAAAAAAAAGTTCTCCACTTAATGAAATATTACTAGGCCTTCCCTGTCCCCCTTCATCTTCCACCACTTGGCAAGAGAAAAAACTAGTCCCATGTTTTGGTCCCAGGCTGGGAATGACTGCTCTAGAATATCAAGTGAAAAAAGATGTGAAAACTCGGGCCTGTACCAAGAAACAAAAATAATTTTTGTCCAGCTGGGCTTGGATGAAGTGAAAGGTGTCATTAAAATTTAATTCGACTAGTATTTTCCATAGACCTGAGCTCAGCATTCTCCACGCCCTGCTGAGCGCCTGCTGCGAGGGCCCTGTGCCGGGTGCTAGGGACACACTAATGAAGAGCACCCTCAAGACCCTGCCCTTAGGCAGCTGGCATTCTAGCCGAAGGCCTCGGGAACTTCCCAGGGACACGGCAGGGGGACACATTCTTCTCACCCATTTCCACTTTCATCAATACTCACAGTATTGCTTTTAAAACGTGTTGAATACGTTAGAGCTTATTTCCAACAGCAAACTCTCCATTAAAGTGGCAAAATAAAACAAGAAAAGAACAAAAGGAGGCAATGGCCCAAACCAGTCTCTGAGGTCTGAGGTCTTCAGGAAAGATGAGAACCAAGTCCACGTCAGACCATCCCAATAGCTTGCCCTACTTCTTCCTCAAGGCTCTCATGCCAACCATTGTTCAATACTCCTCTTCCCCAGGGCAGTGCGTCTCCTAGGCACCCGTGACACGTGGAGTGGGCTCTCCACGCATTCCTGGAGTGGCCACATAACCTGGTACTCCGCTGGGCAGCCCATGCCCTGGGTCAGCTAAGTAGCCTCCACAGGAGTCAACAGTGAAGCATCTGACGTGTTCCACAGCTCACTCCAGGCCCCGCAGGTCAGTAGGGAGGAAACCCTGGCCTGGTCAGCTCAGGACAAACTAGGGCCAGCCCCTAGTGTTTTGAGCCCTCCTTAGTGGCGGTCGGACAGGAAGTACTGTGATGCCGTGTGCTCCTGATGCTTGTTTTCCCTTTTAAAGGGATAAAAGGACTTATTCAAGATGAAGAGGAAGGAATTGTATCTGGACACAGCATGCAAACAGTTTAAGTTCACACTATCATTCTGGTCGCTGGAAATGTTTTCTCCTCGGGGTATGCCCACCTCCCCTTACATCTCCCACCCCTCCCACCATCCATCCCCTCCAAAATGCCAGCCCCCACCCCATCTTTTTACAGAGCTCTTCTTGGTCTTGCCTTATGCTGGATCTGCCCTTAGAACAGGGGTTGGCAAACCACAACCTGTGGGCCAATTTTGGCCAGCAACCTGTTTTTGTAAATAAAGTTTTGTTGGAACACAAGCACAATCACCTGTTTAGGTATTATTGTCCATGACTGCTTTCTCAATACACAGGGCTGAGGCTAAACACAGACTCTGTCTCTTCACAGAAAGTTCACACTCTCCTGCCGTATGTCACCGAGATGCTCTTCTGAACACGCAGGTCTCTTCCTGAGAAATAATCTTCTCTGTGACATCGGAAAAGTACAGTTCTTAGTACTATCATCTGTTATCTTGAGGAATTAGCTTTAAAAGTTTTAATAGGTTCATAGGACATAGTCCTTCAACTGCAAAGAATTAAAAACCACCACCTGTGAAATGGTGAATGACATGGTGGGGAATTTAAGATTTGAAAGGGGCAGACACCTCTTCGGAGAGTTTGGCCATGGAGGGGAGGAAAAGCTGGGCGTGGCTGGAGAGGAGTGTGATTCTTACTGTGCTGACTTGTGATCACATGCGTGAGGCACTGAGTACCCAGCAGGCACTCAGAGAGGGGTCACACCTGCCCATCCCCCCAGTAAGGGAAAGTCAGAAGAGGACTTACAAGGGCCATTAGAGCAGTAAACCAATACATGGAATAGTTCAGATAGAAACAAACGATAATGAGATGCTCGTCTCATTAATTAGATTAGAAAAGTAATTCTTAGTCTATTCACACAGGCTTGAGTTCAAGGTCACTCATACTGGCAGCAGGCAGTGCTACAAGGCTCAGTGCAGCAATCTTCACTCAGCAGCATCTCAAAGGGGCCCACAGCAAGGCCCTCTCCCCTGTCCACCATTAGTGGCAACTCCAACCAACCTACAGAAGATAAAGTTAACAACCCAAAAAATCACATTGAAAAAAAGTTTATTTAAAAAAGTTCTAGCAGCAAGAACAGTAACAAAACAAAAGGAGAGACTGACAAACAAAACAAGGAGGCTGTGTCCCCTGGGACTGTCTCCATCCTTCAATCAAGTTCTTTATATCGAGCAAACATGACTCTTCGCACAGCGTCTCGGTAAGTCTCGTTGGACTGTCTCTTGCTGGTTCTTCCAGGAGCCCCCGCCCCGGGCCCCCTCATCCGGCCTTCAGTCTGTAAAAAAAGGCAAACTATGAGGCGGGTTCTCGGAATGAAATTAGCTTCTGGGCTGGTCTTTGACTATAAAAGTTTCTGAACCAGTACGGATCAGGACACAGAATTTTTTAGATGTTTAATAAACAAGCACCCAAGATGAATAAGGAGGGTGGTGATGCCATCATTTCAGGACACAGAATTCAACACCAGAACTATGAGAAGCTAACCTATGCTGGCAATTCCAGAGGGGACTAAGCCTACACAATACGGGCAATGTTTCCTCCCTCTTCTCGCCTTCTTTGTTTTTCCTGAAATCTGAGGGCCAAGTCCTTCCTGGGAAACCAGGACTAACTTCATGCTCCTCAAAGACAGGACAGCATGTCCGGCCCGTGTGGCTCAGCGGTTGAGCGTCGACCCATGAACCAGGAGGTCACTGGGTCACGGGTTTAATTCCTGGTCAGGGCACATGCACGGGATGTCGGCTTGATCTCCAGCAGGAAGTGTGCGGGAGGCAGCCAATTGATGTTTTTCTCTCACGGATGTTTCTCTCTATCCCTCTCCCGTCCTCCTCTCTCTCTAAAAATCAATAAAAACTTGTTAAATCCTTTCTACCTTTCATTGCTAGTTCCCACGTTTTTACCAAACGATTCTTCAGTCTCAAGCTGCCTAATTCCCACAAGGCCTCACCTCTGACTCTGTGTAAGAATAAGATGAACCCTATTCTAATTTCTCTCTCCCGGTCCCACCACCAAGCAAACTGCCAAGGGCAAGCATGTAGTCAAAACCCAGTAATCAAGACCGAGGGGCTCCTCAGATCCTTCGCCAGCAGCGGAGAGAGCCCAGCTCAAAGGCAGGGCCACAGCTCTGGGCCACAGAGAAAGTTAAGTATATTCCAGGTTCATGCCAGCCCAACAAGACGGAAACCATGTCACCTCTTCCGCCGAAGCCAATCCAGGGTGGCCATGTCCGGGCCCCTTCCTCCAACCAGCAGCCTGTTGAGCACAGCCTCCTCTGCTGCTGTTGTCAACATCTTCTTTATCAACAGGTTTCCGGTCACTGCAAAGGAAGCAGACATTCTTAGATACCTCGCTTTCCAAGGGACTTGTTTGTGGGGACACGGAGATGACCAAGACCTGACCCTGTTCACAGGGAAGGACGTGAGAATATGTCAACAGATGCTTCTGGCGCAGAGCACCCAGCCATGGGCGTGCAACAGCAGCTCTGTGCTACGGAACTACAGCACAGGGAACACAAACTGTGAAGGGGCATCACCGGAAATGACAGAAATCCCATGAGGGGACACCTGCCCGGGTCTGACCAACGAGGAGCCGGGGAGCCGGAAGAGAGGCGCAGTGAGAGAGCGAACACGACTGCCCTGGAGAGGGGGCAGGACTGGCAAACGGCTGCTCGGGCCAGACTGCAAATGACCACTGGACATCTTGCTCCATCAGGCCTCTGGACTTCACTCCTCGGGCAAAGAAACCCCCTGAAAACCAGGCCTCCCTCCAGGCAATGTCACCTCCACACAAGAGGAGGTCGAGGAGCCTCCGGCATACAAAGGTCATGGTGCGGCAGGGAAAGGATGGACGAGGACTGCGAGCAAAGGTGCGATGAAGGAGTCCGGTTTGGAGGTGAGCTAGAAAGGGGCCCAGGCTTTATCAGGAACGTGACCACTAGCACCAGGGGATAAAGGAGGAAGACTGGGCCAGACCAGGGAGACCACGATGCAGTGGCGTTATTACTCTGAACAGGAGCACAGCAAGTTCCCCAGACCCTGAGGACTGAGTATAATGTGGACTACAACACTGAATAACTGTTTAGTGTGAGCAGCCGAGGGTGTCCGAGAGGACATGCCCAGGAGGTATATGAAAATAGTGACTCGGCACAGGAAACAGAACTGATTCAGGGTGGAGTTACAGGACTTGTTAGCTGGTTAGTGGCGGCTGTGGCTTTGGGTACCTTGGACAGTGCAGGTCAAGAGGGTACGGCACTGAGGGCGGAGTCCTGGACAATAATCACCCAGAAGAGGGATGAGTAGGAAAGACGACGAGGGAGGAAGAGAGCCAGTAGAAAGCGGTGCGAAGGGCAAGGGAAGAGAGGAGGTCTCCTTCCTGCACCTTTGTCCTTGCCCAAGAGTTCAAATGGCAGAGTGACCAATGGGATGTGCCCGCCCCCAACATGTGTCACAATAAAGGTTCCCCAGAGAAAAAGTCTGAGTGTGACCCGTTTATCGGGCCCGTGGCTGACGTGGGGAGAAAGGGTTCCCAACCATGGCCATGCCAGCACTGGCTTTGGCCACAAAGCAGCCAGCCCATCTTCCAGGCAAACACACACTCCCTGTAAAGACAGGTGGCCAGAAGGCTGGGTGACGCTCATGCTCACGGAGCTGAGACAGCCCTGCTGCCTGAGACAGAAAGCAGCAGCACAGCTGGAGGAGGGGATGCCTCCCCGTTAGGTCTTGAGACCGAGGCTGAGTCCAGAGCTCCTGGCTTACCTGTCAGTCTCTCTGGAGTATTTAATTCGTTTTCTTTCTGGAGAGTCAAAAGATTGAAGCTTTTCTCTGCGATCATTTCCTCTTTCTTTAAACTTCCCCTGTTGGGAAGCAGAAGAACAGAGCTGAGGGGCAGAGAAGTGGGGAAGCCTCATTTTATTCCTGATTATTTCTCTGAATGTGAAGGGAGTTCATCTGGCGGCCAACCCCTGGCACCTCTCGTTCCTCCACACGCTGCCTGAGGACGCAGCGGCTGCTGGGGCAGCCAGGGAGGAACAGGGTGTGTTCCATCAGCTGCTTTTCCCATCCGAGGAGGAGGGGCTTCCCAGCAGGCTCCCAGCGGGTTCCCGGCATCAGGAGGTCTGCCCTGGGCTGGGGCAGCTCCAGGCTGGGGCCCGAGGCTGGCGAACTGTGTGGTCCAGGTGGCAGGTCCATTTGGCGGTCACAGGAAGCTACCTCCTCTAGCAGCTGCAGCAGGAAAAGGTGTTACCCCAGCAGCCCTGGCCAACACTCCTGCACTGATTTCAAGAGCTGGGCAGGACAGTGGAATGCTATTTATGTGATCTACTCAGAAACCCTTAGCACCGCCTTTAAAACTATATCACCTTTATTAAGATGTGATTTATACACAATAAAATGCACCCGTTCCAATGGAGATGAGCATCCTTTAGGGCCTCATGCTCGCCATCCTCAGCACAGCCCGGGAATTCCACACCAGACAGCACAGCCCGGGAATCCACACCCGACAGCACAGCCCAGGAATCCACACCAGACAGCACAGCCCAGGAATCCACACCAGACAGCACAGCCCGGGAAGTCCACACCAGACAGCACAGCCCGGGAAGTCCACACCAGACAGCACAGCCCGGGAAGTCCACACCAGACAGCACAGCCAAGGCCGTACGGTCCCCTGAGCTTACCTCCCGTTCTCTCCTCTCCAGGTAGGCGAGCTCCTGCTCCGACTGCTTTATCTTCCGGTGGATTTCCAGGTTTTGCTGAGAAGAGAAGGCGTTCTGAGTGCAGGTCTAGAACGAGTGGTCCAGAAACGCCTTCTGGCCTTTCCCCGCAGCTGCTTCTGGACTGCGGCTCCTCTCATGACCAGTCCCCTAAGTGGCCACGATACCCTGCCAGCACCCATCCCTGACTGGTCTACTTAGCTCAGCAACGGGAACCCCGGCTCTAATGCTGCCTGTCACACAGGTTAGTCATGTGGGTGGCACAAGAGGGGACTTCACTCTACTTCTAAGATGTAAAAGACACAACTCTGGTTTGTATCTCTTCACCTAAGATACAAATTATGGGAGAGGGAACCTGGGCACACCAGGAAGAAACCAAATGCCCAGAGGCTCTGCCTACTGCCCCCCAGCATCCAACACTATTCACTTTCAAGCCCCCAGAGAAACATTAAAAGGAAGCCCTAGGCCTTCAAGGAACAGACAGACTGCTCTGAGAGTCCCTCCTCCTCGAGGGCCCCACACTGAAGCGGCTCCCTACACAACGCCCTCAGGCACATGGAAGAGAAGAAACTAGAAGGGGATTTTCTGTGCGGGTCTCTCCAAGGAAAGGGAGTGCCAGCCTACCTTCTCCTGCCCAGGGCCAGCTCCGTCTGTGGGTTACCAGACGGCTAGCTTCTCTCTCCTGACAACTACCCTCTGTCCCTTTAGCCATTTAGTAGTATTTTCATCAGAAAGCTGAAACTTAAATGCCGGTCTGATGTCTCAGAATTTGAAAAGGTTGCAGGGACTTGAGAGGAAGTCAGTGGGAGGGACTGTCCGAGGGGCGTCCCAGAACCCCGGGGGCTGTGGGAACCTGTAGAGGCAGCGGGAGAGGAGGTGTGCCTGTTACCGAAAGCAGAGCTTCTCGGCTTCCAGCCACGTGAGACGTGGTTTGTGCGGAGAGAGTCTCATCCAGCCCCTCACCTGCCCTTGCAGCACCCGCTGCAGAAGGCTCCACAGCACGAGTCCACCTAATGGGCTTTATTTGCCCAGAATCTGGCTCCTGGTCAGTACATGTAAATGGGAAGGCTGCAGACGAGGCCCGATACTTGTCCATTAACGCAGCATGGCTCACAGCAGCACCTCCCCACAGGGAGAGATGGCAGGATGTGACCCCGGGGGAACTGCACCGAGAGGCAGGCGAAACCAGAAGCCTCCAAGCATAAAGCAGAGGAAGGGCTTGTCTGAGGCCCAACTGCTAGGCTAGCCACAGAGCTAAGGTGAGAAGCCCAGCTTCCCACTCCACAGCCGCCTCCTGTCCTCAGCACAGGCTCCGCGCGTGGCGCCCCCGCCCCAGCCACGCTGCTCGCTGTGGGTCTGAAGTTTTCTGAAAGTGGCACAGCTTCATCCAAAGCAGCTCATGGAAAAGGGAGGAGCAGCTTATTCTGGACGGGCCGACTTAGCCATGGGACGGAGAGGAGGCAGCTGAGGAAGGGCGGCAGGCGCTTTGTCAGTTCCCGAAATGCTTGGCGATGGCAAACGTTACCGGGTGGAAGGCCAGGCCCCCCCATACCTTGTGCAGGTCTGAGAGCTGCTGGTGCTTGATCAGAACGTCTTTATTGGGGAACTGCCTTCGGCAGAGCAGACAGGCCAGCTTATTCCAGTCGGTGAGTTTGTCTTCTTCGTTCTCCTTCTTGCTCAGCTCCTCCTGCTGCTGGGGCTGCGCTGTGCGGGGCTGCGGAGGAGGGGGCTGCTCCTCCTCCTCCTCCTCCTCATAGTCACTGTCTCCCCCGTATTCACCCAGGAGGCCGATCAGTGGGTTAACCACCTTGGGCTGGAAGGGGAGGGCCAGGGATTAACACCAAACTTAACCTACATTTTGGGCCCGTTTTTCTGGATATTCTGAGCTGGGCATCTCATTTCTTCTTTTAGTTTGAATAGTGAACTGGGTTCAGTGTACGCCCACTGACCATACTGCTCATTTCCCAGATGGAGGCAACATGGTTCGAGCGAGACTGTTCTCCGTGCTGACTGAGATAGAGACAGCACAGGGACCCTAGCAACAGAGCGGCGAAGAGAAGGCAGAGGGAGGAGAGCTGAAGTCGAACACAGAGAAGAGTCACAACCTGACAAGTTTCAGAGGAAGAGACACAACCACCTGCAAGCACCCTGACCTGGAGGAGAGGAGGGAGGCTGAGACTGCAGCACCCCCTAGGGGTTAGGAGGCGGCTGAAAGCCATGGAGGACAGCCCTCGGGTAGAGCTATGGCTTCTCAGCAAGGGAACCGCAAAGGGGGTGAGGACAGCTGTGCTACAATGAACTGAGTTAATAATGGGGAGCGGGCAGGGCACCTCCCAGTAGCTCACAGGAAGCTGTTAGGTAATAAGGTAAGGTCACTGGCCTATGATCAATCAAAAGTAAAAACTAAAGCAGGTTACTACTGTTGTGGAGAGAGAGAGGGGGAAAGGAGGGACGAGAAGCATCAATTTGTTGTTCCACTTATTTATGCATTCACTGGTTGATTCTTTTTTTTTTAATATATTTCTTTTATTGGTCTCAGAGAGGAAGGGAGACGGAGAGACAGAAACATCAATGATGAGAGAGAATCACTGACTGGCTGCCTCCTGCACGCTCCCTACTGGGGATCCAGCCTGCAACCCAGGTATGTGCCCTGACAGGAATCGAACCCTGACCTCCTGGTTCATAGGTCGACGCTCAACCACTGAGCCATGCAGGCCGGGCTCATTGGTTGATTCTTGTATGTGCCCTAACTGGGGACAGAACCTGCACCTTGGCATATTGGGACAATGCTCTAACCAACTGAGCTACCCAGCCAGGGGACGAGACTATCACACTAAGGCAGTGGTTCTCAACCTTGGCTGCACATTAGAATCACCTGGGAATCTTTTTAAAATCCTGATTTCTGGGCCTCATCCTCCGGAAATTCTGTTTCCTTGTTATGGGGTGGGGCCACAACATTAGTCACAAAGAAACAGAATTCCCGGAGGATGAGCCCCAGAAATCAGGATTTTAAAAAGATTCCCAGGTGATTCTAATGTGCAGCCAAGGTAGAGAACCACTGCACTAAGGCATCTAAAAAACAGATACCAGTGTTAGCCACTGTTCCTTTTGGCCAGGCAAGCAAACTACAAAAATGACCAAACATCCACGCCACACATTCTTATGCAGCACCAACGGACAGGCAACACCAGGCCAGAGCAATGGGTTTCGATCATTTAGAAGGAAAGAATTAGCAAGCCCGATTGTAACTTAAAAAGGGCCAGGCAGGCCCCGCTCTGGGGGAATGGAGCAGAGGAGAGGGAACGAGGACAAAAAACGGCCTCTGCTTCTCCAGTTAAAGCTCTACTAGCAGTTTGCCCACTCATACTTGCTGGGAGACAGAGCTAAAGGATCAACGTCAAAGTGAGCCCCCCCTGACCCTCCTTTCCCGTTCGGCACCAGCCCAGCCTTACCGGGGGAGGGCTCTCTTCCTTCTTCACAGTGGGAGGCAGGGGCTTCTTAAAGACATCCTCTGGGGGGACTGTCTCCTCACTGGCATCTTCCTGAAACTGATAAAATACAAGGTAATTCTCATAAAAGTTAGGTTAAGAGTTGTTATGATTTCAAAAGAAAACACACACACATTTAGTATATTATTGAGTGATTACTGTATGTCAGGAACTTAAGGGAATAATTTAAAAGGAGACCTGAAATGCTAAGTGCTGTACATGATGACACTGTAAGATCAGAAAGAAGAGACAAACAATGCCAAAATGACGAAGATAAGGGTGCACTTTCCTGTGAATTTCTACTACACAGGCATGAAAATAATAGTTTAAAATGCTACCCCCGCTGCAGTGACACTACAGCGCTGTGTATAGAGTCAACACTGAAGAGGGAAGGCAGGAAGCGAAACTGGATGGAGGAGCTGGGGTTTGAGCTGAGGCCCTGTTTCACCCCCGGCTTCTGCGCTTGTAAGAGAGACCGACCCCGCCTGCTCTCTGAGCAACTCCACCCTCCGACCCGAGCACCCTCTGCAGAGACCCCTTTGTTTCCAACTGTAAGTCTCGCGGAAAAGAGGGCAGATCGCAAGTCCTCTCACCCTCGGCCCGCCGCGGTCCCTCTTCTCCTTGCCGTCCCTTTTAGACGGCTCCTTCTTGCCACCCGACTTTCCCTGACTGGCTGGCTTCTTCTCCTTGCTCTCTTCTTCCTCAGGTGAGCCAGGGTCCTGGGGCACATAGACTTCTTGCTGTAATACAGTTGGAACAGGTAAGTCTACAGGATATCTCACCTTCCCAGTAGTTTCAGGTCTTAGGAGCAGTTCCTTTCTGGGGGAAAGAACAGTTCTCTCACTCCCAAGTCTAAGAAGAGACACATCAAACAAGGTGAAAACCCACTCCAGGCAGAGGACACATCCAAGCGACGCACTGTCCCTTCTCCTAAGAGCAGCACTGTTCTAACCTGGAAGGCCGAAAGGCACTGACTTTCCACATAGGCAACAGTTAGTATAAAGGTCATCATCTTTAAAATCTACCTGAATAAATAAATACCACTCAACGGAAGACCTGGACTTTTTAAATCACTGACAAAGTGAACAAAGCCCAAAACTCACCTGGGTGTTGGGGTCATAATAAGTTCCCGCCAAGGGGTCATAGTAGTAGCCAGTGGCCGAGTCGTATATGTAGCAGTCCGATGATGCTAGAGGGAAGAAAACCAGGCAATGTCAGTCCCCGCCAATGACCAACCAACAATGAGGCTGGCCAACCTACACAGAGCAGGACCTGTAGGTGTTGCTCTCTCTGAATGAGCAGCCCTTTGGCCAACTTTGTGAGCACAAGATTTTAATGAGTGGTCCAGCCAAAAACACACACAACAGAAATAAAAGAAAGGGCACTCACACTGCTGTCCTTGTCGATTTGCATCTGAAGACCAGTCGGAATTTCTGCCGCCTCCCCTCCTGTCTCGGAAATGTTTCTTGCCCTATCACGGAAAGGCAAGTTAAAAGAATGGAACGTCCGACAGCCATTCCCCTTTAAAGTCACCACTGGAGGGACTCGCAGCCACTCTTTCAGTCGCTTGAGAATCTAACGGAGCACTCACTCCCCAGCTGCTGAAGCCTACCTGATAGTAGTGGTCAGAATGGTCCCCAGAATCATTTCTGCAACAAACAACACGACATGTCACGTGCCTGCCACCAAAGGTCACCTGAGAAGTGCCCAACCCTACAGGCCAAAGACACTCTCTTCCCCTGCAGGGAAGGAACCACCCGCCACAGCAAGCGGTTCTGCTGGTGCGACGCCTGAGGGGAGGGGCAGCGGGGCGTCTACAGAGCCTCTGATGGAGCGAAACAGCAACTGAGCTGAGGGTGCAGCAGCCAGATGTGTCCATCCCTGTAAGCCGCCTCTCTGACGTAGTTACCATTCCTGGACCACGATAAGGGAAGGAGTAAAGAGGAAGGCGAGTCCCCAGTGCTATGCGAGTGTGAACAAGGTGAGGAGAGTAGGACAGCATTTTTTTAGAATTCCAAGGGGCAACGTGGTATCAAGATTGTTCTGCACATCCAAGAGTGTAGCATCATTTGGGCCCAAAGATACCAGGCAGTCACGAAGGAAAGGACTCAAGTACCCAGTACTAAGGGGGGAAACCTAGAGTCAGAACAAGGCCAGCTTCAGAAAAAGAAAACTCAGCCATCCACAAAAGGAAGGCATCATGCCTTACTCTCTCTGTCTCTCTAGCAGGAATAGGAGTTTCCTCCCCAAATCTCAAGTGGAGGCAGCAGGGGACCCAGCCCACCGCTCTGCCTTACCTTCGTTTCCCAGTGGCCAGGTTTACAGCTACCATCTTCCCGTCAATACTAAATGGTGGATCCAGGTTCTGCAAGATCTTCACTACACGAAGAGCTTCCTGGGGACCCAAAGACACGTGTGAACCCACAGAGAGGAAAGGCCATGTCCTCCACAGGAGCCTGGACGAGGGCGTCCCTTCTCCAAGGAGAAGGTCCTGCACAGTGTGCTCCGGCCGGAAACACGAAGGGCGCTGCAGACAGGCTCCTCTGAAGGAGCTGCCCAGAGCGGCCCTCCGTTTCTTTTCTTTTTTAACCGGAAAACATTTCATTGTGAGAAGCACCTTTTTCTGAGTCACACAGACTTAGGGTTTGTTCCAGAAGGGGAGACAGCATAATCAATTCAGATTCATGATTTTGCTTTTTGTTTTTTATCAGTTTCTCATCTAAATGTCAGAAATTCAAATCCTTTATTTTAGGTGCAACTGTCCTCACATCAGATCCAGTTTACAAAGTCCCTTGTGATTTCTGAGCATGAAATCTGCCATGTACCAATGATTTTTATTACTATCTTGATGTCACTTCCATGGAAAAGGCCCCACAGCTAAAAATTCACTCACAAGAATCTACCTACAAAAACAACACTCTGAGGAAAAAGAGGGTGTCCTGTGACCACCAAGTAGAAAACCGCCTGTGGTGGGCAAACACGGTGGAGAAATGAGAAAATTCACTAAACTCCTGAAAGGCTCAGTACTCGGACTCTCCAGCAGTGACTAGGCGCTCTGCGTATTCTAACCGGAAACTGGAAATGCACAAGACAAAGTGGACTGGAAAACCACTCAGGATTTCCAAGTTCCACGGGGAGTCACTTCCCCTCCATGGACTTAAGCCCAAAGGAGGGGTTTCTACACCAGCTGTCCCTAGGCCTCTGGGGGGGAAACTCACGGCGTGGGAGTCGAGGTCAATGAAGCCATAGGTGTGGCCCATGGGGCCGGTTCTGTTCTTGATGATCCGGACGTTGGCAGTGGTCAGGTGGACGTAGGGCTCCAGCACTTCCACGATCACCTCAGGGGGCGTGGACCGATAGATGCGTTTGAGCATGATGGCTGAACAAACCACCACAAATGGCAGAGCAGCAGAGAAAGACACAGAAAGGTTACCTTCTCAAGTCCTCACAGCCTGGTTGCTTTTTGTTTTTAACTGCGGATGCTACTTGCTCTAGCGAGGCTGCTTCTGTAACCAACGCCAGTCAAACAAATGCCTCCTCCTTTCCCTCACCAGCACTCAGAGATCTACACTGAGGCCCTGCTGCGTGTGAACAGCAACTTGCTACTGGAGGATGAAGGCCCCTGTAACTAGCGCAGCCAGCCCATCAGGCTGAGCGCTGTGCGAGGCTGTGGGAAGCAGTGGTCCCCAGCCACACAGGCCGTCCTCCCCCACCACGGCGTCACCAGCCCCGACACAGCACTTACTTTTGCTCTCCCCATCCTGGCGCGTCTCCCCAGACCACGAGTCCTTCTCTCGGTCTCTTCGGAAGCTGAGCCCTTCCCTTCGAGAGGAAGGCAGGTACCGATCCGCGTCTTTCTTTTGATGCCCCAAGCGTGGTTCTTGTCCTTCTTCCCGCTTCTTGGGCTCAGGTTCCTTATCAGTGGACCTTGGGGGCTGGCTGGGTTGTTTTTCTGACGGTGGTGGGATGGGTGTTTTCTGAAGCTGAGGGTAAGTTACTAAATCTTGCTTCACGTCTGTCACTAGAGGAACAGAAACAGAACCTCTGGCAAGTTTTATCCAAAAAGCACTGCTGCTCTGATTCCTCCTCTCCGCCATCCAATACTGACCCTGGAATGCTTCCAAGTCTCAGGACGCCTACAGAAAGTCCCTGACAGATTACACACAGAGCTAATGACACAGCACATGGAACGGTTCACAGAAGAAACTATCCAAGTATTAAAAAATTTAATATTAGCCCGGCCGGCGCGGCTCAGTGGTTGAGCGTCAACCTATGAACCAGGAGGTCACGGTTCCATTCCCGGTCAGGGCACCTGCTCTGGTGGTGGACTCAATCCCCAGTAGGGGACGTGCAGGAGGCAGCTGATCAATGATTCTCTCTTCTCATTGATGTTTCTCTCTCTCTCCCCCCGCTTGCTCTCTGAAATCAATAAAAAATATTTTAAAAAATTAATATAATGAGTATTCTATCACTTCCCATTTATATATAAATCCTTCAAGAGACCCTGGACCTAACTATTATAATTAATGATAAGAACAGATTTGGTGACAAAATTACTAAAATATGACTCTTGCTAGAAGTTTGGTAGAAACATATGTGTCTAGGAGCCTTGCTCCTGCTAGGGTTATGACACAAGGACAGCTGTCTCAAATTCTGTCCACGGCCCCCCCCTCCTCTGGCGAAGCTAAGAATAGACCTAACTACATACAGGTTGTTTATACGTAAAAATTTATAGCAGGCAAATGTCTTTCAAAATATAAATGATTCATTACAAATCTTTCTATAGGAGAATCATCTATCCAGTTAATTATGGGCACATTTTTGCAATTAATCATTCTTAGAGGGTTCACAGGAAGCCACGTGACTCAAAAGGCGACATCAAGGGGCCACACGGAGATTGATGGCAGCAACGGCACCTGGTGAGCACCTGCGTTATGCTTACACGCGCAGGCCGCCTCAGCCCTGGGCTGCGCTAACGATCATTCGTTAGAACAGACTGAGACAGAAGTCTTTCTTGAGAAAAAACCATTTTGCCTCATCTGGTCACGCCAGCAGCTAACAGCTGCGTCCTCTGCTCTTTCCCGCTGGTGGGCATGTCCAGAGCAGGCCTTCCCGAGCCTGTCACAGCACCTGCGCCACAGCCTCTCAGGAGGGAGGCTCTCTGCTCAGGGCAGAGCCGGCACGGAACTCTGCAGGCATCCTGCGTTGCAGCCGTGGAGCGGTGAGGCTGCACAGAGGCTGCTGAGTCCCGCGTGGAACTGTATTTGATGGCCATGCCTAGCTTTCCTCGAGTGGGAATGTCAGAAGGACGGCCGTGACAGTCACTGCTACAGAGCTGCTGTTTTGGGCGTCTCTGGAAGCTGCTTTAAGGGTGCCCACCTAGAGCTTTTCTGGAAAAAGTTACTTTAAAGTCAAGTGACTGAGAAGCTGTTAGGTTTATTCCTCTATAAAAATAGCACACACCCTCAATCCTGATTACTTTCTCTTATTTATATTTTTACTGTTACTTCAACAAATGTTTTTCTGTTGAAGATCCTGCAAAGTTTACATAGAGTGCAAATGAGAAAATGATAATGATAACAAATGATTCCCCATAACTTCAAAGAAGTGGGAAAGGGGTCCCGTGGACAAATGCCAGCACACTCTTTCCCAACCTAACACCCTTGAATGCGCCCTGAGCCACAATGCCACCGACCTCTGTTCAGCTGCCCATTTAGCCACCTCAGTCTGAGGAGCCTGCAATCCGTCTCTCTCCCTGGTGGGACTCGGAGATTTCAATCCCTAGCAGGCCACCTGAGGTTAGGAGTCACACTGCACCTTTAAGATCAGCTTAAATTGAGGGATGACTACCCTATAGCCCAGGAAAAGCATAAAGTGTGTCTTGCTCAGTGCACAAATGAAAACCACGGCCTCTACCCCCACTCACCTTCCCTCGGGCACTTGCAGAATGAGCATGACGACTGGAGTCCAGCAGTGCTGGCCTTACACTGCAAGAGAGAGAAGTCAATTTGACTACAAATATTTTTAAAAACCTAATGTATACCCAACGTATGGGAATCACTTTTGGGGCCTGGGACACATTAACTCAATTTACATGATTTCTAATGGAAAAAAAGGATTCAGTTTTCAAACAAATGGCTCTGGAACAGCCTCCTGGAATAAATTAGGTCGTTTCCAGCGGCAGGCCCGGAGCCGCTCTGGCCACAGGCAGAAGCTGGGAAACCGGGACTGTGGATGACGGTGCCGACCTCCAGTTCATCGGAAATGAGCCAAAGAAGAGCTCTGCCCTAGAGCCCTCCACGGAGGAGCCTGACGCCAGGTCCTTACTTCTGGGGAGAGGAACTCCCGCCACTTACCCGTTTGCAGCACCAAAAATCCGGGCTGGGCACATACTCGAGGGTGACCTCTTTGTCATGGATCATGAGAGTTCCCTGTGGAGACAAAGACAGAAGCCATCGACATCAGCCCTCAGAGAAACGGAGACACAGGAAGGCACAGACAGCCTGTCCAGTCCCCAAGCTGAAACGTTTTACAAGGAGTGAGCTTATTCATCAACAGAAGTCAATGGCTGTTTTCAGCCAAGACGTGGGCAGGGTGGCAGAGCAAGCACAAGCTTCGGGCAAGGGAGTGCGAGGAGGTGGCATCCGTCTTCGGCCTTGGCTCCTGCGGGTTGGGGTGCTGTCCCCGGGCAGGTGAGGCCCCGTCGGCTCCTCCACAGCTCAGGTGTGCACTCCACTCGCCTGTGCGCCCACAGTCCCCGCTGGTAGAGCTAGCTCACTACCCACAGCACACTCCCTTCTGCAGCCGGAGGCACGGAGCCCTCCATGGTCTTCTCCCCGAGGCTCACTCACAACGCCTTGGAGAGGCGGGAGGGAGGGCTCTGAACTCCGGTGCCTGGAAACTTTCTTTGGAAACTGGCTGCATGGCAAAGGCACCAGGAGAAAGAGGCCCAGCACGGCAGACAGGAAGGAAGGAGGGAGGGGACAGCTTCACGGAGCTCACATCCTCACATCTGGAAACTGAAGGGCTGGTGGCCGTGGCCGCAGCATCACCCTGGCTCGGAGCCTACAGAGTGAGCCGCCATGAGCGCTGAGAACCAACCATTGGCAAGTCAGCACTTGGGGAAAGCCTGGCACAGGACAGGGGGACGGGGCTCAACAAGCCGCAGCTAGAGCGCCGCTGCCTCTGCGTAGTGGACAAGTCATGAAATCTATTTCACACCAAGATCAAAGGAGTTTTGTTTAACGAACACTAACCAGCAGATACTTGCAAAAGCAGAGGAGAAATCTCTCTGCCTAGACAGGACCCTCCCCGACACCTGAACGTGAACTAACCGAGGCTGCGACTGGAACTAGCCCCTGCGCTGCTCACTCTCCGCCCTCTAGGGCCCTGTGTCTCCTCAGACAGGGCTCTGAGTGATACAGGCTTTTCTCTGCAATTGGACCTCAGTGTCTTGCTTGGATCCATACATCTGTCATATAATGCTTTACCTCTCTGCTTTTCACACCAAAAGAGTCAAGAAAATACATAGAATCAAATTACTGTCTTGTCAAAACCAAAGGAGAACTGCCTGCCTACCCGGGCCTGAGAACCTGGCCTCTGAGAAACTGTTCCCTGGCTTAGTCTCAGGCCGGGGGACGACGATAATAAATACTTGCTAACATTTATTAGGTGCTTATTCAGAGCCAGAAACTGTTAAATATGCTATTGTATTTAATTCCCTAAATGATCCCATGAGGCAACATCATCTCCATCTGACAGACGAGGAAACATGTCAGAGGCAAGGCCAGCAAAGGCAGAGCCAGGTCCACATCTGGGGTCACAGGAAGGGACCTCCTGCCCTCGTCACCAACTCCTGCTCAGATTAGGGGAGGAGCCAACCCAGGAGAAGAGTGCTGCAGGCAGGGAGGGTGGGGGGGTGGCACTGTACCCTCCCACCTAGACTCGGTGTATCGTCATTTAAACCTCGGGCTCTGGGCCGGTCAGTGTGGCGCAGTGGTTGAGGCTGTCCCACACACCAGGAGGCTGTCGGTTTGGTTCAATTCCCCGTCAGGGCACATGCCCGGGTTGTGGCTCAATCCCCAATAGCGGGTGTGCAGGAGGCAGCTGATGTTTCTCTCTCTCTCCCTCTCTTTTCCTCTCTTTGAAATAAAAAACAAAACAAAACAAAAAACCCAACAACGTGGACTCTGGGTCATGTTCCCTAAATTTGAATCCTGCCTCCACTCCATGACCTTCAGCAAGATCCTTAGCTTCTTTGCACTAAGTTTCCTCTTCTGTAAAGTCGGGATGACAGTACCTACTTCATAAGGTGGTTATGACAATTAACCTATGGCCCTGACCGGTTTGGCTCAGTGAATAGAGCAGTGATGGCGAACCTATGACACGCGTGTCAGAGGTGACACGCAAACTCATTTTTTTGGTTGATTTTTCTTTGTTAAATGGCATTTAAATATATAAAATAAATATCAAAAATATAAGTCTTTGTTTTACTGTGGTTGCAAATATCAAAAAATTTCTATATGTGACACGGCACCAGAGTTAAGTTAGGGCTTTTCAAAATGCTGACACGCCGAGCTCAAAAGGTTCGCCATCACTGGGATAGAGAGTTGGCCTGCGGACTCAAGAGTCCCAGGTTCGATTCCGGTCAAGGGCATGTACCTTAGTTGCAGGCACATCCCCAGTAGGGGGTGTGCAGGAGGCGGCTGATCGATGTTTCTCTCTCATCGATGTTTCTAACTCTCTATCCCTCTCCCTTCCTCTCTGTAAAAAATTCAATAAAATATATTTTTTAAAAATTAGGTGACCATAAAATTGGTTAGGCAAACCTTAAAAAAAAAAAAGAAAGAAAGAAAATTAACATATGAATGAGCTTAGCATGGAAAACAGTGGAGGCTCAGCAATGCATTTGACCCCTCTGTGCCAGACAAGGACGAGCACGCAGGGGAGCAAGCAGGGTCAAGCAGCCCCTCACTCAATCGCCCTGCCTTGCTTGTCAGCTAGTAATGGCGCACAGCTCCTCTCACCCTGGGAAAGACCACACTTCCCCTGGGAGGGACGCTGCACGTCAGAACCTGCATTTTCATGACAACTCAGTGTTAGCTGCCAATTGCTGGGCCAAATCTTAGCATCCAGGCTCGATCTCCTGGCTTTTATTATCAGTACCTGGTACAGAAGAGGGACTAAATGCTTGTGAACAAAGGACTGAATGGCCCCAGTATCCCCAGAAAACTGGCATGCGCAGTGCACAGGAGCTCTGGAGAGAGTACCACTGTCACAGACTACACCGGCCCCCCAGCCCATGAGACATGGGGGCTGCCATTGGAACGAGGCGCCCGGTGAGTGACAATCAATTGCAAATTCTGACTTCACCACCTGGCATCAGTGGAAGCAGGAATTTCTAAGGCAAGGAACACTGATGCTTCTCAGGGAGCAAACATGCTGCCCAGGAGCTGTGGACGAGCTTCTGTTGAAGGGAGGGACCCCCGGCCAGAGCACTCACTGACATATCGACTTGGAGATTACCTTCACCTTATATATTATATTATATTATAAAGGCAATGATTCTTACTAGTATTCCTCAGAGTCCCTACAACCAAGGCAGCTAGAAACCACTGCTAAAGATAGGAAATGGCTTCAACACCACTGTTGTTTTAATAAGAACAGACACACAATTTGTAGGAGAACAATCGGGTTCATCTCCGCTCTCACTCCCCTGCTGCTATTGTACACAGGCAGCCAGACACCAAGCATGGGCCTGAGATGCACTACCCCGCCCTCGCCCTCGCCCTCGCCCTCGCCCTGCAATGCCCTTTCTTCAGGCTTCACAGAGCAAAGACCCACCGGTACCTCCCAGGGAAGCAACCTGGGGGTGGTGGTGGTGGTGGGGTGGTGGTGGTTAATAAATGGGTAGGATGATTTCATCACTTTTGGTTGCCCACTTTTGTCTATTACCTACCATCTTCACACAATGAATTTTTATTCATCATTTGAATTATTGGGTCACTTATTAAGCTACTGAAGTAAAGGCCCAGAAAGACCACGAGTCTGATGAACCAGGTGTGGCTCCTAAAGAGGCACCATGTATTTCAAAGTAAAGCCAAAGATACCTCCTTTCTCAGGAGTGTACTAGGAAGATTAGGTTTAAATAGATTACAGCAGGTCCTCGGGTGACGTCGGAGAGTAATGCGAACCCACCTACATAAGCACCTACGTCACTCACATGGAGCACATACACAGCAGTAATGAAGGGAAACAGTACAAAAAATTTAAAAGAAAGATAACAATTCCTGACCTTTACTTGTGGTAAATAATAAAAAACATAAAGCACATATGTACGTACGTCGAAATGACGGAACTTTTTTTTTTTTTAATAAATAAATGGGAGATGGCGACGTAACCACGAAATGACGTGCATCAAGTCCGACGTAACCCGAGGATTGCCTGTATAACCTGCTGAAATCTGACCAAGCCCAAAGCTCTCACCCGACAAAGTCCCACACAGGTAGGTGTTCCTAAGTACGTCTTAAGTCAGTGATGGCGAACCTATGACACGCTTGTCAGAGGTGACACGCAAACTCATTTTTTTGGTTGATTTTTCTTTGTTAAATGGCATTTAAATATATAAAATAAATATCAAAAATATAAGTCTTTGTTTTACTATGGTTGCAAATATCAAAAAATTTCTATATGTGACACGGCACCAGAGTTAAGTTAGGGTTTTTCAAAATGCTGACACGCCGAGCTCAAAAGGTTCGCCATCACTGTCTTAAGTGGTCTTCATGTGAAGCTTCAAAAAGCTAGAGATAGTCCGGCCAGTGTGGTTCAGTGGCTGGGCGTCGACCTATGTACCAGGAGGTCACAGTTCGATTCCCACAGATTGGTGTTTCTCCCTCTCCCTTCTTCTCTCTGAATTCAATGAAAATATTAAGAAAGAAAAAAAAGGCTAGCGACAATGCCCCCCTGAAGACCAAAGTAAGTCCTTACTCTCCGCCTCAGGGACACTGTAGGGGAGCAATCTGGGTGTGAGGCTGTTGAATTCAACATCCACATTTCCATTTCCCTTTAAAAAAAATTTTTTTAATTGATTTCAGAGAGGAAGGGAGAGGGAGAAAGAGATAGAAACATCAACGATGAGAGAGAATCATGGATCGGCTGCCTCCTGCATGCTCCCTACTGGGGATTGAGCCCACAACCCGGGCATGTGCCCTTGACCGGAATCGAACCCAGGACCCTTCAGTCTGCAGGCCGACGCTCGATCCACTGAGCCACACCAGCCAGGGCCATTTCCTTGTTTGCTGCTGCTCTTAGAGACTTTCTAACTCCATTTTGTGACTGTCAACCTTGAGAAGGGCTTGAGTGAGAAAAGCGAGACTCTCCCCTCTGCTTATGCTGGCTGAGAGCCAAGCCAAGGATTGTTAAGGTAGTGGGAGGGCCAGGAGAAAACGGACACACCTTTCTGGCCAGGAGCTTCGCATCTTTGTTAAAGATCGCCCAACACAAGCACAGTCACAGGGGAACTGTGTACTGAGAATACAGCTGCTGCGGGATGTCACGGACCGTCTCGTTAATGCATGGAGAGACAGGATCAACAAGCAGGGAAAACAAACGCATGTGAGCCTCGTGAATACCACTCACACTGGGAAATCGGCAATCCCTCTTCGTAGATTTGTGCTTCTTCCAAACACAGACGGGAGAATCGGGTTACTGGTGCTGAGAACTGGTACTGTTTATCAGAGATAGCAATCTTTATTCACAAAGCAATTACGGTTTACAAAGGCATTCTTCACAAATGTCCCCTCGCTCAAGCCTCATGAGTAGGACATAGATAAAACCTCCTTCCACACAGAAAGGATGGCTGGGGTACATGGCGCAGCCTGCCAAGATTACAGAGCTTGTTAGCAACACAGAGAGGGCTACGGGCAGGTTTTCTTCTCACCATGTTGCTTTTTTGTTTGATTCCGTTTTTAAACTTCCAGGGAGTCAGCCAACTCATCACACTTGCCACACCCAAATGACTTCTGATAAAAAGATACACAAGGTAAAGCTGAAGAAATTCACAAGCAATGGACCCACAGGGGGTTTAGAGAGACCTGCTTCTTGACAGCTCTGCCCCCCCCCACCCGCCCCGGCCTCTCCAGGTGGTCTTCACGCTCTCCAGCACCTACACTTACTTAGGTGCTCTGCCTAAGACACAGAGGCCTGCCAGGAAGTAGCTGCTAGCAGAAGTTTCAACCATCGTGACAGAAAGAATAAGACAAGCGGAACCAAACAGCAGGTATAAAACAGTAGTGTCATTTCTCTTAGTGTAAAGAGTAGTTTTAATATAAATCTTTTGCAAAGCAACTAAGCGCATTCTTGTTGGTGCAAAGATATGTTCGATTTCAAACATTCTGTGAGACTCACTATTCCCCAAGGCCAAATCCAAAATGAGGCAGAACAAGGAAAGGAGAGGGAGGGGAAAGCAGAGGCCGAGACCCTGAGGGAAGCTCGCAAATGCTCTGTGACAGCGGGCTCCGACCCTCTGCTTAGACTGGCCTCTCACCCGCAGGATCTGCGCTGCCCTCTGAGCAGCCAGGAGACGAGGCCCTGACGGGACCGCCTCTGGAAACAGAACCCACTTCAGGATCCAGTTAAGATCGACGGGCAGGAAGACTGCCTTCCTGGCTGCTACTTATCTTGAGATGTCTTTTCTCGTCCAGACGGAAACACAACAAAAACATTTTCTAAAATCCTCCTGAACACTTCTTCTCACTGCCTGACCAGTTTCTCTGTCATTTCCTAAGAAAACACACCAGCGCCTGTGCATGGCGGGCCTGTGCTGCCCCGAGCCCCCCAGCAGCTGAGCTGCCCCGAGGCCGGGTCTCCGACCAGCTCTGCTCCAGGACCACAATCCCCTCCAGACCAGGCCCTGGCGGACAGCGACTTGGTTATTTAAAGGCTTAAAGGCGTCTGGTGCTGAGAACACATCCCACTCACTCCACCACCGCTCCCTGCCGGTCTTGTGTGTATTTAAGGTAAGATCCCAGTTCCTCCAAAAAATGTCTCTTGTCTAAATGAACGCCTATCAGTGATCTGTGGTCTTGGGGATAATTTCATTAACCGAGGCCCAGACTTCGGAAGAATGGACTCGTCTGCCCAGGGGACCCCCCCCCCCCCCGCCTCTCCCATCCTATGAGGCACGTGAGTCAAAAACAGACACAATATAAACACACACACAGACAAATGAGTAGGCAGGTAAGTAGTGAAACAGCCAAAGTCTCTCTCCTTTGAGAAAAGGAGGCTCCACCACGGGGAGACTGCCAGGTAGGTGGGGCACGCAGCCAATTCCTTCCCCACGAACACTGTACTCTACAGAAATGATTGACAAGCTCCAGTTCTTACACCTAGAATCTCCAAACAACTGTGAACCATCAGCATGCAAATATTTTTTATTAAACTTTCAGTTTGTTAACTCTATACGTTTTATTTTTGTTATTATGTTTTTAATCCTCACCCAAGGACATGTTTCCACTGATTTTTATAGAGAAAGGAAAGGAAAGGAGAGAGAGAGACGAGAAACATCTATGTGAGAAACATTGACCAGTTGCCTCCCGCATGTACCCTGACCGGGAACTGAACCCACAACCTACTCCGGCCGGGGAACTTTACATGTTTTAGAGCAATGTTTCATCAAATGCTTGAAAGGACCTCAGTCTAGTTAAGATTTTCCTTGTTAACAATAAATTTATTTCCCAACAAAGATCTGACCTAGCTCTTAGTGGGAGTAGATTACACTTGAACATATCTTACTGATAATTCTCAGGATTCCCTTCAGAGCTCAGGTCTCTGTAACCGCCGCTTCATTTCGTTTTTCTCCTCTCAGTTGGTTTCAATCACGCCGTAAGGGAATGGAAGTACTCATAAAGTAGAAGACAGAAACACGACACAGACACAGCTTGTCCGGGCCTCAGGATTTTCTCAGTTAACCCCAAAATAACTGTGGGCTGGGCAGGGCAGAGGTTTTGAATCCCAGTTACGGGAGGCTCCCGCCACGGCAGTTAGGACCATTCTCTCCCGCATGTTTGGGCAGCTCTGTGACCGCTCATGTTCTGAGGTGACTCCTGTTCCAGCTCCCCTGGCTCTTTTCTTCTGGAAAAAGTGGACCCTAAACTCAACACACACACACACACACACACACACACACACACGCCTCATTGTCTAGGTCAGTGGTTCTCAACCTGTGGGTTGCAACCCCTTTGGCGGTCGAACGAGCCTTTCACAGGGGTCGCCTTAGACCATCCTGCATATCAGATATTTACATTACAATTCATAACAGTAGCAACATTACAGTTATGAAGTAGCAACGAAAATTTTATGGTTGGGTCACAACATGAGGAACTGTATTTAAAGGGCCAGAAGGTTGAGAACCACTGGTCTAGGTTCTCTAAATCGAATCACTATGGCGGGAGGGAGTTCCTAAGACCAATGTGGAAAATGCAAAGCTCCTTACTTTGCTGTTTATTGAATAATGGAACCAGCAGCTACTCTTCTGGCCTCACCATTGAAAAGAGATGTTATCTACTGGCTCTTTACCTACTACCTCCCACCCAAGACCCTTAGCTCTCCTAAAGGCAGTCTCAATTGGCCTCACTGGTTTCAATGTCCTTGCTCGGACATTCCAGAGAATCCTGCTGACACGCTTCCTACAAAAACAGCACCCTGAAAAGATAAACAAAATACAGAGCCACCAGATCTCTGAACTCACACTGTTCAACCACCGTTTCAGGGAGGTAACCACCCATTATACTTTTTTCTTAGGCAAAAAGCTATAGAGCCAGTATCACTCTGACAGAAGCTACAAGACTAAGAACAGAAGCTTCGAGTGAGAAAAGGTCCTCATCATTTTAGGTCTACCCGTTCTCACCTGCAAATAGCACCGAAGCACCAAACTTCAACCCCTAATATAAACAGGCGGTGGACTTCACATCTGAGACCTGCTCGAGTTAACTTAGTTCATAGTGAGGAAGCAACATTCGTGAACTGTAGGCTTGTGGCAGCCCCTACAGCAGACACGATAGAGAATGAGGAATGGTCTCGGCACAGGGCAGAAACCTCTGGTAACCCAGGAGTGTGGGAGAAGACTAAGCCAAGGTCTCTAACGATCCTCTAACTAGAGTTGCTGCCAAGTCTAAAAAGGCATAGCCCACAGCTATCCAGAAACCCTCCGCTAGGCCCTAGAAATCTAACACAGACTTAACCCTTAGATGCCTTTAAACACCCTGGGACCATCTAAAACATCAAAAGGCATTTCTCAGCGCGGTCAGCGGTTGAGCATCAACCTATGAACCAGGAGGTGATTTTTTCCTTATTATGGAGGAAAAAAAAATCCCCAAGGGCTATGAAGGTGGAAGATGGCATCTGTGATTCTCTCCCATCATTGATGTTTTCATCTCTCTCTCTCTCCCTTCCTCTCTGAAATCAATTTAAAAAAAGGCATCCCTTAGATTTGCTTGAAGGTTATCACAATAACCAAAGTGACCATATAATTAAAATTTTCTAATCTCTTTATAAGAAAAACTGGGGGAAATACACTTAAAAAGGGAGAACTTTGGGTAATGTTAGGAAGCACCTTGAGATTTCTGTTAGAACAAACGACATGCCCAGGCTTTCCAAGGTAATCCCAACTTCCGGTTCCATCCTGTTGAAAAGCGCAGACCAATTGAGGCTGCAGAAGACAGTCAGCATTGCCACACACCACTGGCTTCTCTCACAAAGATTTCAAGTCAATGTACTAAGACTGTTTCTTCTTGTGGGAAGACTTAAGAGTTTCACAGATTTTAAAATGCCTTGACCTTTTCCCCTACCACCTCCTCATCCCTCAAAATCACTAGCCAGAACAGGATATGTATTCTTTTTAAAATTTATTTATTATCAATTTAGGGAGAGAGAGAGAGCGAGAGAGAGAAACATCGATATGAGAGAGAAACATCAATCGGCTGCCTCCTGCACGCCCCGCACTGGGGATGGAGCCTGCAACCCAGGCATGTGCCCTGACCAAGAACTGAACCAGTGACCTCTTGGTGCATGGGACAATGCTCAATCTACTGAGCCACACCAGCTGGGCAGGATATGTATTCTTTATTCAACAACAAATATGTCTCCTCAGCTGACTAGGCATGGGGATGATATTTTAAAGCATGAGGACAATAAACAGGCACACTTTTAAACAAAGAAGCACATATCTCTATCTGAAATTCTTATCAGGAAACGTACAGAATGGAAAGAGTTCTTTAATATTGTCAGAAGTGAAGAGAAACAAAACGAGTGAGACATTATGCTGCGAAGGCCAGTGTGCTGACAGTTCACCAACAGTTTAGGCATAAGGTGCATTATGAGCTGCATGTACAATAGACAAAGCTGGATGTGACCCAGAGAGGAGAAAATGACCAACCACACTTAAGAAAAGTGAGAGTCCAGAAATAAGTAAGATCCAGATATGTTCTTGCTAAGATATACCTGGCAGAAATGCTGATGCTTTTATTCTTTCTGTACTTTTAAAAAATATATTTTTATTGATTTCAGAGAGGAAGGGAGAGAAAGACAGAAACATCAATGAGAGAGAATCATTGATCGGCTGCCTCATGCACACCACCTACTGGGGATCGAGCCCACAACCAGGGCATGTGCCCTGATGTGGAACTGAACCGTGATCTCCTGGTGCATAGGTCAACGCTCAACCATTGAGCCACACCAGCCGGGCAGGAGGTATTCTTAAAGGGAAGGCCAAGTCCATTTTCATCCCTTCTTCTGTCCCATTGGTTGGCAAATCAAAGTGATGGCTGACACTCCAGCAGCCATCCTGGACAGTAAGGCAGAAGTCACATGTTGAGGACTGAACGGGCCTGGGCTCCTGATGTTCATGGCACCGCTATAAGAAAGCCTGGATGACTTAGAACTTGCTCATTAGAGAGGAATAAACTCATTTAAGCCACAATTCTTTTTAGTGTTCTGTCACTCACAGCCGATTCTAATCCTAACTGATACAGAAGAGTTCTTTCCAGTGCCATTTTAGTTTTGTTACATTCTTATAGCTCTCCCATGTCTTCAAATTCAAGACTAAATGCAAGCCCCTGGACAACCTACCTGCACTTTCCAAGTTATTCCTTTCACTACTTCCCAGGGTATGAGGACAAGAATCAGACAGGAAATTTGGAAGAAACAACATGTGGCCATCTCTGTCAGAACAGAAACAGTAAACAGTATCACTATCTGCTATAGAAGATTATTGAAGTACTGGCTCCCTGGCATATGTTGTCAGTTTGGCTCAAAGAAACTTATACACATTTTAAAAAATTATAGAAGTACTAGTACCAGAATTTGGAAAGTCGAGAGACTGTTCAGGTTGGGAGGATTAGAGCCTTCTTTATTATGAAGAAAAAAAAACCCTAAGGGCTATGAAGATGGACGATAGCATCAGAAACACTTTATCCAACAGTTACTGATCCAGTTGACAAGTATTTACTTAGTGCATCCTCTGCTGCAGGTCCAGCTCTACACCATGTGGGTAGCGAAGGGAAAAAAGAACCAGTTCCTGTCCTCAGGGGCCTTTCCAAGTAGCAATGTCTGGCTTTACCTGACGTCAGCTGCTTTAATGGGCATGATCTTTGCTAGCCATTTGCCCAGACACTTGGTCCAGTCCAGCTATTTACTCGGGGCTCCAATAGAAACGACAGAAGCACAGTGATCCTGTAGCTGCTCCCGCTCCTGTGCCCAGTTCCTGGGCACCTGAGTTTAAAGGTGTGGGGTAAGGGTCTTGGCTGTTCTTTGACCCGACTCCTAAGTGTTGTGACTCCAATGCGGGTTTAGCGGGCTCCTGTGCCCTGGAAGGTGCCAGCTCAGAGCACACCTGTGCTTGTTCCTAGCAGGGGTCTAAGCTCAGGAACCTCTTTCAGGGCGGGGGCGGAGAACATCAGTTTGGGGGCCTTGCTCAGGAAAACGCTCCTTGGGGCTCTCCTGAGTGCTTGGGATGAAGGGGCGCCGTGTCAGGTGTTAGAGGCAGGAACAATACATGTGCCATAAGGGTGGACTCTGAGAACCTGTAAGGCCGGGAAAGAAAAAACTAGCTGCTCAAGAGTCAGCTGCAAATCCCGGCTGTGCTCCAAACCCAAACAACAAAGACTGACCACGTCCAGGGCGGCAGTGTCCTGAGGCATCTGGTGAAACATACCCCACAGCTGAGGGAGAATTTAAAACGGCTACGTGAATGCCCTCAGCAGCCAGGCAGAATGGAACCTGGCTACTGGATCTGTGCGTATTCAAATAGGGCCTAACAGGCTGTCCATTTACAGAAAGCACACAAAAAACCTAAAGCTTCATCATTTTCACTTTTAGATATTGACCCAAGACAACTGAAATATACATCTACACTAGCAGTTCTCAACCTGTGGGTCGCGACCCCTTTGGGGGTCAAACGACCCTTTCACAGGGGTCGCCTAAGACCATCGGAAAACACATATAATTACATATTGTTTTTGTGATTAATTACTATGCTTTAATTATGTTCAATTTGTAACAATGAAATTGGGGGTCACCACAACATGAGGAACTATATTAAAGGGTCGCGGCATTAGGAAGGTTGAGAACCACTGAAAACGTGTACATGAATGTTCACAGCCGCATTAACCACAACAGCCCAAAGTGGAAACAATCCAAATGTCCATCAACTAGTTAATGAACAAAGAAAACGTGCTCCATCCACACGATGGAATGTTCAACTATGAAAGGGAATGAAGCACTGATTCATAGCATAACGTGAACTTTGAAAACACTAAGTAAAAGAGACCAGTCACAAAAATGTGTATGGCCCCATTTATATGACACATCTCAGACAATCTATAGACAGAAAGTCGATTAGTGGACATTTAGAGCATGTGCGGAAGAGTAGAGGGACATGGGGTGTGACTGCTAAGGGGTACAGGATTTGTTTTAGGGGTGATGGAAAAGTTCAGGAATTAATGGTGATGGTTGTACAACCTTGTGAACATATTAAAACCCACTAAATTATATACTTTGAAAGGATACATTTTATAATATAAGAATTACACATCAATTAAAACAAAGACAAGAAAACAACAACCAAAAAGCTTTCAGGACTGGACGACTATTGCCAGAACAAGGAAATGCAGTTCTTTTTCTTCCCTCTCTGCCACACCCTGGCCCACCTAACCGCCCCGCCCTACAGCCTCTCAGTGAGCACTCTGCCTCTAGCCATTTCCCCTTGAATCAAGTACACCCCTGCCACACATGTCCTTACTACACCCTGATTCTTGCCAAAGCTCTGGTCCCTGATGACAATACACAACTGAAAATGAGAGGACTCTATTTAGACAGGAACATCCATTTTCCCAACAAAAAGATGGTCAAAAAGCAATCTGACTGCCTTGAATGAATAAATTTTTAGAAATATGAATGAAATTAGTCATATGTCTACCTACTTACACTTAATTTATTAATTTAATTAATCTTGGACATTTAAGTTTAGAATAATGTGGTCTTAATTATGACTGTCCCAATACACTGGCAAATATATAAACATACGTAGTCCCCATTATCTCTGGGGATACATTCCAACACCCCCAGTAGATGCCTGAAACCATGGAGAGTACTGAACCCATATATATATTCCACCCCAAAATGTATACACACTTAACAGTTGATAATTCAATTGATGTTTCTTTCTTTTCAAGTTTAACCCACTGAAATTAATAATTATTCAAAGTGTGTATACATTTCCTGCAGACACCCTGTATATTATGGTTTTTCCTACATATACATTCTTATGACAGTTTCATTTATAAATTAGGCACAGTAAGAGATTAATGAAAATAATAATAAAATAGATTAATTAGAACAATCCTATATAATTAAAGCCTAATATGCAAATCTACCAAACAGCAGAATGACCAGTCGCTATGACACACACTGACCACCAGGGACCCCCCCCACCCCGATCGCCCTGCTGGTCGCCCCACAGAGGGAGGCGACTGGTGTGGCAGTGGGGGGTGGGGGATGGGGCCGGCGCCAGGCCAGCCAAAGCGGATGCCAGCAGGGGCCCCCGATCACCCTGCCAGTCGCCCTGCAGAGGGAGGTCACCAGCGACGGGGGGTGGGGGTGGGGTGGGGTAGGGCCAGTGAGCAGGCAGCATCAGGCCAGCCAAGGTGGGTGCCAGCGGGGGCCAATCGCCCTGCCAGTCGCCCCACAGATCGGCCCCGATTGCCGGCCAGGCCTAGGGACCCTACCCGTTTATGAATTTCGTGCACCGGGCCTCTACTATACTATAATAAAAGTTATGTGAATGTGGCATTATTATGTAAAATAGGAGTCACTTGAACATGAGCACTTAGATACCACAACATTCTGGTAACCAAGACAGCTACCAAATGACTAACAGGCGCACCTACAGTGTGAGGATGCGAGACAAAGAAATGATTCACGACCCAGGTGGGACTGAGCAGGAGGCATGAGATTCCATCACACTACGCAGAACGGCACCGTTTAAACCTTATGAATTGTTTATTTCTGTTATTTTTCATTTAATATTTCTGGACCATGGGTTACTGAAATTAATGAAAGCGAAACCACACATAAGGGAAACTACTGTAGTATGGGGATCGGTAGTTACTGAATGACTGCATGTAGGTAATAATCAATGAAAGTTTAAACAATTAGGCGAAAGACTGAAGACACACAAAATTCAACAAGTCCACTCATGGGTATATATTAACAGAGGAGTATACCTATTCATTAAGCACAATAACAACTTTGAAATAGCCCCAAATGGGAAAAAAAGCAAAACAAAACAAGACATTTCCTTTAACAGTAGAACTAATGAATACATCATGATACCTATATTTGTATACTGAAAGACCTGTACAACAATGAAATGAACACATCCTAGTTATACCCTAGATCAGCGGTTGGCAAACTGTGGCTCACGAGCCACATGTGGCTCTTTGGTCCCTTGAGTGTGGCCCTTCCACCAAATACTGGCTCTTCCACAAAATACCGACTTCTGTGCGTGGGCCACGAAGTTTCAATCGCACTGTACGTGCGCAACCGCACGTGGTATCTTGTGGAAAAGCCACACTCAAGGGACTAAAGTGCTGCATATGGCTTGCGAGCTGAGGTTTACCGACCACAGGCCTAGATAAATTTCAAAAATAATACTAAGCATAAAAGTCAAGTAGAAGAATGCATCCTGTGTGATTCCATATACATAAGACTCAAAAGCAATTCAAAAAAACTATAGCTTAGCCCTACTTGGTTTGGTTCAGTGGTTAGAGCTTCGGCCCTTGTACTGAAGGGTCCTGGGTTCGATTCCCAGTCAAGGGCACGTACCTTGTACCTCGGCTCCATCCCCAGCCCCTGTAAGGGCATGTGCAGGAGGCAACCAATTGATATGTCTCTCTCACATCCATGTTTCTCTCTCTCCCCCTCACTTCCACTCACTCTAGAAAAATCAATGGAAAAAATATCCTCTGGAGAGGATTAACAGAACAAAAACACACACAAAAAGACTACAAGCTTAGAACTAGAAGAGTGACTACTTCTGGGGATGGTGGAAATGGTAAAGACCCAGAGAAGCAGGACGGGCTTCTGCATAGGAAGCAGAGTTCTGTTTCTTTAACCTGGTGGTGGTGGAGCCCTTGTGAATGGGATCAGTGCCCTAACAGACAAGAGAGATGACCCTGCTAAATGCCCAATGGTTGGGGAGGGGAGGAGAGGGTGTCAACATCGCTGTTGAGAACCTGTCTCACAAAACACATTCCAGTGGCGTTCGCTCCCCTTTCCTCTGGCTGCTCTTGTTTCCTGGTCTAATGCTGACTAGCCCATAGTCTCTCTTTGTGTATCAGGCACCCAAATGACAGCTCTCTCATGGGGGAACAAAACTAAAACCTCACAGTGCCCAGGAGAGGGAGGTCTGATTCTGACCCTCCTTCCCATCCCCAACCTCAGCCCCTGCCTAGCAGGGGACTCCCTTGGGAGCACTGACAAGATAGCTTAAGCTATCACCTTCCAGAGCATCCTCTCAATCCACCAGAAGAGCACCTCACCACGTGAGATAAAAAAATAATTAATCCAGGTAAGATTATCCATGGTTATCAGTCATACGATCAATACTTTTTAAAAAACTAACCCTCACCTGAGGATATTTTTCCACTGATCTTTAGAGATAGTGAAAGGAGGGAGAGAGACAGAATAAGAGAAACATCGATTGGTTGCCTTCTGCACACGCCCCAACCAGGGCTGGGGATTGTTTACAACTGAGGTATGTGCCCTTGACTGGAATTAAACCCAGGACTCTTCAGTCTGCAGGCCAACACTCTATCCACTCAGCCAAACCGGCGAGGGCCCATCAATACTCTTAATAAAAAATATGTACAGCCGAAACCGGTTTGGCTCAGTGGATGGAGCATCGGCCTGCGGACTGAAGGGTCCCAGGTTCGATTCCGGTCAAGGGCATGTACCTGGGTTGCAGGCACATCCCCAGTGGGAGATGTGCAGGAGGCAGCTGATCCATGTTTCTCTCTCATCGATGTTTCTAACTCTCTCTCTCTCTCCCTTCCTCTCTGTAAAAAATCAATAAAATATATTTTAAAAAAAGAAATATGTACATATTATACATATACATTTTATTATATATAATACTAGAGGCCCAGTGCACAAATTCGTGCACCAGTGGGGTCCCTCGGCCTGGCCTGCGGGATTGGGCCAAAATTGGCTCTCTGGTATCCCCTGAGGGGTCCCAGATTGCAAGAGGGTGCAGGCCAGGCTGAGGGACCCTACCGGTGCATGATCGGGGCTGAGGAGGGACACAGGAGATTGGCCAGTCAGAAAGGGACCGCAGGAGGGCTCCAGGGCATGTCCGGCCTGTCTCGCTCAGTTCTGATCGGCCGGACCCCAGCAGCAAGCTAATCTACCGGTCGGAGCATCTGCTCCCTGGTGGTCAGTGCACGTCATAGTGCCTGGTCGACCTGGTCGACCGGTCGACTGTCTTCCCCCTGGTGGTCTGTGGACGTCATAGCGAGCAGTTGAGCAGCCTTAGCATATTATTAGCATATTACACTTTGAGTGGTTGAACAGACAACTGGACACTTAGCATATTAAGCTTTTATTATATAGGATTTATCTAGCTCATATAAAACGAGCGAGAGGCTATAATGACAATGTTATTGGTAGGGACAGGTCCTCGTCACCACCGGTTACTGGTGAGGGTAGATTTCTTAAGATATGCCAAGAAAAATAATTTTCTGAGATTAGCACAGGAGGATGAGGTTGTAGAAAACTTTATTTCTGTGGAATTACACCCCTGAGCTCCAAGGTCCCATTTCCCCTTGTCCCACCAAGGAAGAAGTGCAGATGGAGCTGGAGTCAAAGCCAGTGTCCAGAGTTTCCTTTCCATGTTGGAGTGGAGTCGTCTAGCACAGGCCAGCTCAGCTTGTGTTCCCCCTGCATTCCATCAGTCCACTGTATGTGGGGTCAGCATGACCACATGACTATGTGTCTATGGAGGGAACACAGGCAGGAGCAAAGCCAAAAGAACCAGAGAGCCAAGAAAGGGAGCTCCTTTGCTTTGGGGGATGATGTATTCCCAAATGTTGGCAGGTTTGCAGTGGCCTTGCCCACACTGGCAATGCAGTTCCCCAGGCTGGACTATAGGCAAGTACCTTCCCTATGTTACTCCAACTTCACTGTGCATGCATCCACCTTCCCCTTGGTTGGGCCCCTTCCCCCAGTGGCCTGCAGAGATGAATGGGCTGGTGGCTCCCTGGGGAGTGTGAAACGGCAGCTTCCTGGTGAAGCTGCTCAAATGACACGCCTATCAAGTCTGGCCTTCTCTTTGCTCCTTTTCTATTATTAATAACTAGAGGCCTGGTGCAGTGCACGGGGGGGGGGGGGGGGGGGAAGGGCTCAGCCCGGGCT
>NW_005871867.1:62672-117446 GCF_000147115.1 Myotis lucifugus
GGGCCTAAGCTGGCAGTCACACATCCCACTCGCAGTCCGGGGCTCGTCTGCAGTCCAGGACCCCCTAGCTCTATACCAGCCACCTGCAGTGGAGGTGGGAGAGGCTCCTGCCACTGCCACAGCACTCACCAGCCGTGAGCCTGGCTTCTGGCTGAGTGGCGCTCCCCATGTGGGAGCGCACTGACTACCAGGGGGGCAGCTCCTGTGTTGAGTGTCTGCCCCTTGGTGGTCAGTGCGCATCATAGCGACAGGTCATTCCGCCATTCGGTCGATTTGCATATTATCCTTTTATTATATATGATGACTAGCTAATTACAACAGTATCAACAACACCTGAACACTTGGCTCTGTAGAGAATAAGACACTTTATTATATTACTAGAGGCCCGGTGCACAAAATTTGTGCACGGGAGGGGGGGGGGTCCCCTCAGCCTGGCCTGCACCCTCTCTAATCCGGGACCCCTCGGGGGATGTCCGACTGACTCTCGCAATCCGGAACCGCTGGCTCCTAACCACTCGCCTGCCTGATTGCCCCTAACACCTCTGCCTGCCTGCCTGATTGCCCCCAACCACCTCTGCCTGCCTGCCTGATTGCCCCCAACCACCTCTGCCTGCCTGCCTGATCATCCTTAACTGCTCCCCTGCTGGCCTGATCGCCCCTAACCGCCTCTGCCTTGCCCTGCACCCGGGACCCAGGATTCCCTCCTCCGGCCGGTTGCAGGCACCCGGGACCTGGGCTTCCCTCCCTCTGGTTGGCCACAGGTACCCAGGATCTGGGCTGGCCGCAGCCAGCGGGGACCGTGGGCGGGCAGCTTCGCCTGGGCTGCAGCCACAGGTGCAGGTGCCCAGGACCGCGGGGCGGGCAGCTTGTCCCTCTCCTAGGCCATGGGTACAGCCACTGGCACCTGGGACCACACGGCATGCGGCTTGTCCCTCTCCTGGGCTGCAGGCACAGCTGCTGGCGCCCAGGACTATGGGGTGGGCGGCTTGTCCCTCTTCTGGGCTGCAGCCTGGCTGGTCCCCATTCCTCTCTCCCCAGTATTCAGTGTCTGAGCCGTTACGGCGTGAGGGCGTGATGACCATTTGCATATTAGCTCTTTATTATATAGAATAACCTGCAAGTTCAACGCAGATGGAGAAGATGCCTAACAACATTCAATGCCACCTGTAGCCTAAGAAAATTTGGTGATAAAAGAACTATCGGAAACAACAAGGCTCTCCAGTGCAGAAGTGCTGGAATGGCATGGTCCTCCGCCCTCACATGCCTGGGTGCTGTGCATGCAGCCCTCAGAGGCCGCAGGAGGGCTACCCAGCCTGTTTCCCTTTTAGTCTAGACATCCCAGTGTCATGGGAGGCCATGGGAGCAGCACCAGGGGAATCAGCTGCCACCCAAGCAGTGCTGCTGCTTTTCAGGATCTGATTCCCAAGAGGTGGTTAAGCAGCCAAGGAAAGGGGGACCACCAAGCAGAGCCCACTGTTCTAGAATCACTTTACTACTGAGCACCACATGCTCGCCATTGTACCAAGCCCTTCACACACATTACAGAGGCTAACCTCACAACTGCTCTGAGGCAGGCACAATGGTTAGCCCTCTTCTAGTATTTTACAGATGAGGAAACAGATGCAGAAGTTACAAAAGAGCTAGGAAGTGATGAAGCTGGAGACCTTCCTGTGCCAACCTTACTGTCTGGAGGTAGATAAAGTCATAAACCAAAGTTATAATCAAGATCACAAACTGAACTGTGCCTTCCTATAGCCCCTGAGCTAGTTACTTAGAATGACACATATCCTGCCTGTTTCCTCAATAATTGCATATAATCAAGTTCCAAAAACCCACAAAGACTGAAAATTAGTACTTTGCACATCAACTCACAGAAATGAACCATAAATGTCTGGCAAAAATATTAAAAACCTCATCATAGGAGACACATTGGAAGTTCCTCTTAATGCACTGGAAGTTCCAAATGATGTGTTTATTTTTCAAATTCAGGACAATTAAACTGAATCCATTTTAGAGCACCTCGTATAATTACAGGAGAAAGTCTGAGGCATGGCAAAGCCAGGGGCTGCTTATCAGAGCTTAGAGTTTTAAAGCCACAGGCTAGATTTCCAGTGCCCTGACCATACTCACAAGACAGTCAACAGGAACTCTGTAAGGCAGTGATGGCGAACCTTTTGAGCTCGGTGTGTCAGCATTTTGAAAAACCCTAACTTAACTCTGGTGCCGTGTCACATATAGAAATTTTTTGATATTTGCAACCATAGTAAAACAAAGATTTATATTTTTGATATTTATTTTATATATTTAAGTGCCATTTAACAAAGAAAAATCAACCAAAAAAATGAGTTCGCGTGTCACCTCTGACACGCGTGTCATAGGCTCGCCATCACTGCTGTAAGGGGATATGCTCCTACTCCAGTCGCTCTCTGAGGACCTGGCAGTATTTCTACTGCTAACAGTCTCCCACGCCCCCAAGCTAAGCTTTCCACAAGTGATCTCATCTTCATCACAAGGACAGATCCCACCTAAGATGTGGCTTCCTTCACGTACCTTCAGCAACACCCTGGCCATCCTGGTATTCTCAAAAACCCAAACTTTCTTAACTTTGTTGGCACAATAACACTTTCATAAGTTTTCATGTATTCCACAGCCTTTTGCTCCCACACCAGAAAAGGCCAGCATCTCTCAGAATTTCCATGTCAGGTGATAGGAGAAACCTTTTCCTTGCACTTCATGAAGTCAAGCTGATTACATCATAGAGCCAAGTTATCTTTGGCTACAAAAGGCCACTGATGCTAAGAAAATTGAGTAAAAATTCCAGGGAAATTAATTCTTCTCCCAGAGCTATCATTTATAGGAGAATTTTAGTGAATATTTGATCGAATATGAACAGGCAGCAAACATCACACCTGCAAATTTGAGAAAATAAAATGCTAATTCCTACAGAACAAATGGCAACAGTTTGAGAGAGCAAGGACTCCATTGAAGGGATCGATTCTCTACACAATGCTTCTAGCTCCCCTCCCAAGCCCCCCTGCAATGGCACACCCATCAAAAGGAGATAATATTCACCCTCAATCTCCAGGGCCTGGGACAACAAAGAAAGCCAAGGCAATAGGACACTGCTAGAAGCAAATCCCCCAGGAGGGGCTGGAATACAAGGGCTGCCTCCCGTGCTGGCTGGCTTCCCACCTCTTCCTGACAAAGGTGAAGGCCTGAGGCGACAGACAGCCTGGCTAAGCGATGCCCCATGGGCCCCGGCCTGTGCTGCTGCAGAGCACACTGCAGCTGGATGCCTCGGTGACGGCACTGGGAAAGGGCTGGAGGGGCCTTGGTCACCACAGAGACAACCTCGTTAAGGCATACATGATATCTGACAAAGCAAGCTGGCAGACCTATAAATGTCAGTCAATGATAAATAAAAATAATTTCACATCGAGAGTCAGGCTAGCAGAGTTATAAAAAACTCAACCCAGCCCAGCCGGTGTGGTCTGGTGGTTGAGCTTCGCCCTATGAACCAGGTCACCAGTTGGATTCTGGGTCAGGGCACATGCCTGGGATCAGGCTTCATCTCCAGTAGGGGAAGTGCAGAAGGCAGCCCATCGATGTTTCTCTCTCATCCATCGATCTCTATATCCCTCTCCCTTCCTCTCTCTAAAAAATAAAAAAACATATTAAACAAAAAAACCTCAATCCCAAGATTTCACTGAAACCTCCTCAGAAGCAAACAGACTCTACTCAGAGGTGCCCAGCAGAGGTCTCAGCATCTGCACGATTTGGTCTGTAAGTGAAACCTGAGGGGAGGAGGATGGGTGAACAGACAGACGTTCATCTTCCATGAGCCCTGGCTTATGCGCCTGAAGGAGTAGCACTTATTCCCTCACATTATTATACCTCGCAGAAGATTTTGAACTACTGTGTTCTTGGGAGCTTGATCCACATCCATTTCCTTAAAGAATATCCAGATATGAACACTTATTTTCCTAGAATTATGATTGGAAATTACTTGACATGAAGAAGGGGGAGGAGGAGGAGATGTCTGATTTCAGATGCTTACTAGGTACCAGGAGCTATGCAAAATGTTCTGTACATTTTTCACCAGGAGTCACTCCTCAGGAAGCGCCCCTGAGCGTTCCATCTGAAGTCTTCCATGAACCCACCATGCATCTCTCATTGCCGTGCTCATATCTTTATAGCGCTCAGCACTATCATGTTTTGTTTTAATCTGTCTACTTGCTTATGCACTAAAACAGAAGTTATACGATTTGACGTGTTTACTGCAGTATCTCCAACATCCAGAAAGGTGAGCCTGGCACACAGCAGGCATCATGAACCACCTCACCTACTCCACACCGGAGCCCCTTGAGGTACTGAACACACAGGGAACGGGGCTGAGGAAGGTTAAAAAACTTGCCAGAGACAACCCAGCTAGGAAGTAACACCAGGAGGCAGAGCCTACACTCACTCCTCTCTTCTATGCTATATACAAATTTCACTGAAGATCCCGTTCTCAAAAAATTACCCATAAAAACAAACTGCACACATGCCAAGCTGCGGTAAAGGCTATTAAAAGAATGCTGATTGGACGGTGAAGGCTATGTTGCTCAGCAAGAGGATACTGCTGGGGGCAGTGCTAGCAGGAAGCCCTCCGTCCCATGACCAGGAGAAGAAGAAGTATCTAGAAGGAGTCGAATGGATGTGGTGATGTCTCATTAAGAAATAACTCCAAAGAACACTGAAAATGGTATCAGACAAAAATTTGGAGTTTGAGAGGACATTTATGGGATCCTGAGTACCTCATAATCTCTGTCACCTTTCTTAGTCTGAGATTATAAGGCCCTACAAGACAGGGCTGCCCTTACGTTTACTCCTGCAGAGAGCTGTATGGAACCCTAGGCATGAAAATGTCTACCTGTCGCCCTGGCAGGTGAGGCTCAGTTGGCTGAATGTTGTCCTGTGCAGCGAGAGGTCCCTGGTTTGATTCCTGGTCAGGTCACATGCTGGGGTTGCTGTGCTCCATCTCCGAAGGGGGCATGCAGGAGGCAGCTGACTGATGTTTCTCTCTCTCCCCCTTTCTCTCTAAAAATCAGTAAGAACATGTTTAAAAAAGAAAACGTTTACTGTCCAAACACTGTTTCACGCCTGAGAGAACCCTGGGCCTGCTCCTGCTTCGTTCTGCTGTCCCATCCACTGGGCAAGGATCACTCAGCAGGGACCTGGAGTCCCCGAGTGGCCACAGACGGGTGGTATGGGTGAGAAGAGAGATACTGTGTGTGTAAATGCATGTTTTCCCAGGTGTGGCTCTAAGAGAAACCCTAAGGATAAACATTGTTTTTAGAGAACACCGCCCTACTTCTATTTGGCACTACTCTTTAGGGGGCTGGGTACCTTCAATAAGATTTTTTGGTAGGGATGGAGGGAAGAAGCAGTTAAGGCACAACACTGCTTTATGTTTTGAGAGCAAAGGTTAAACAGCTCTAATATAAAGCAACACCTCTCTAGGAGAAATGAGGGAATGGTACAAAAGCAATGGCATCTGCCATAGCCCCCACTTATGTTTCCACCACTCAAAGTATTGCTCAGTGCAGAGGCAAAGGATTTAAAGACTATTCACTGATCAGAACAAGATGATTATGAATTAAATGAATGTTCTCGAATTACGACAGATTGTCAGGAAGAAATCAACCATAAGGATACAGATTAGACCTTCATTCTTCTCTCCCAATACTGGAAGGTAGAAGTTTCTGACACATAATTAGTGTCTGTTAAATGACTGATTCAATGATGGACACGGAACAATCAGTCAACAAGAACTCTGCCCAGGGAGTATGGTCCGAACCCAGTCATTCTCTGAGGATCCAGCAATATTTCTGTCGCTGACAATGGAGATGGACACGTCAAGTTTCCTTCTAATTAGTGCTTCTCCCACAGGATGGAGAGCATGTCATGTCCGTAAGGGAGAAGACGGCCAAAGAAGGAAAAGGTTCAGTGTGTGAGCAGCTGAACAGGACAAAGCCGATGAAAGGGCCTGAGGCTGCCCAAGAGGAGCTGCTCTTGAGCGCACTGCTCTTCTCCAGCAGAGCCTGCTTTTAAGGCTCTGGGAGCACTACCCTCACCCCGTTAAGGACAGGCAGTGGGTACCTGAAATCAAACTGTATCGCTACGCTTCCTTCTCCCACTTTACAGTTGGAGGAACTAAGACACCACAAAACAACAACAAACAAACAAAAAACTTTCCCCAAGGAAACACCAAGACAAGAAAGATTCTATCCATTTCCTAATTCTTCCCAAAACTACCAGGCAGGGTTTAATTAAGACTCAGATAAGAGATCGAGGTGGCAAGCTGAATACATCTGGGCGTTTCAAGCATGAGGGAAGTACAGATTCAGATTCACCAGCTTTGACATATGCAGCCAAAACCTGGAGTACAAAACTCCCATCTGCAGAGGGCAACCATCAATGCAACACACACGAACAAGCCGTGCCGCTCTCCTCCCCGATGGCCCTCGTAGGAAAGGAGCACATGCAGGCAGGACCGAGTGCCATCGACGCTGCCATCAGCGGTCTGGGCCCGAGGTCTGGGTGAGAGTACGGACCCAGAATTCCTGTGCCAGGCAGGTCCTTGAGATCAGACACTCAAGGATCATTCTTTGCATCAGGATCCCCATCTCAGTCACACTCCACAGGGAGGAAGCACTCCAGACCTGTCATTTCCCCCATCTACTGTCTTTGAAATATAGTCCAACCACAACTGGGCTTTGGTTTTTAAAATACACTCTGCGCCCATTAACTCCTCCAGAGGACCCTTCCGGCCTCTTTTAAAGTTTCTCCTCATAATCGCTTTTTGGTTGGCATGTGGTGTGCTGCAAACATGAATTTCTGGCACCTTTCCAAAGTTTAATCACTTGAAACCCTCCCTCCCCATACATAGAAATAGATCCTTCCAGCATCATTTGACCGAAGTATAAAGCAACCTGGTTGGCCTCCATGCATCCGATGGCATCTTCCAAGAGTGAAAACTCCACGCAGACATAGCCATAGTCGTAACCTGGGGACAGCATTTAAATACAGACGGGAGTGGTGTTAGTGCCTTGCAAAAACAAAAAACACACTTCAATCCCCTGTTTCTGAACCCCTTAAACACAGCCCTCCCAGCTGGCCCCTCCCTCCCCTAAACTAGGCAAAGCTGCTACCCCAAACAGAAAAAAGTACTGAAGGAAAGTCTGGATGTTTCTGGATAGTCATTCCCAGAAGGACTTTTCCTATGAACCAAGAAGATCCTCTGTGCTCTTTAGCACTGACGCTCCGAGAGGGTCATCCCACGGAAAGTTTAAGTGGGGACCCAAAACATTTTAACCACAAGCTGAATCTTCTGGGGAAAAAGTCAGTAAGAACAGGAAAGTATCTGAGGAAAAAAAGCATCCCAAGAGAGGAGTAGAAGCAATTATCCCAAAGCTATGCTAATAGTCACCACTTTTCAAGCAGAAACCACCTTCAAAGACAGAAGTGCTGACAGACTGAGGCAACTATTCTGTTTGGATGCCACGGGAGGCTTCTGGCTGGCAGGGGGCAGACCATTTCAGGCCTCCTCTTTTTTTTCTTGTTTCAACTCAAGTCATAAACCAGCTAAATCTTTACAAAAGGAAGAAGGTGTAAAAGCATAAGTACAAAGAGCTGGGTCCAATTGTGCTTATGCACCAAGATCTGCGGTGGGCAGGCTGAGGGAGAGACAGCTGTGGTTAGCAATGAATACACATTGAAGAACTGTACGTACCATTAGTTAGCACACCCTTCACCTTTCTCCTGATCAAGTGCCATCTGCGGCTCTCATGACCCATGAAACTGCAAAGTCATGGGATTTACAGGCTGCTGAACTCTAACCCCAACCTCCCTGCAGTTTCCCTGCGGTGCCAGCATCTGACTATACAAATACACTTGTCAATGCTCCACAAGGGGCTCCCATGCTTCCTCCACTGCCTCACAGGATAAAGCTCATCTTTAGGAGGACACTGTACAGACGGAACAGCAAGAAAAAGATATGGTTTGTTCCGATGAGAAATAAAACTCAAGGAAAGAAAAACAACACAAAACCCAGGGCAATTTTGAGTACAAAGTGTGTGTGTGTATATATATATATGTAATAGGAAACTGCTATCATTGATTCAAGACAGCAAGGGCCGGGGGTCAATGGGGGAAAAGGAGACAAATGTAATACTTTAAACAAAACAAACAAACAAAAAAGACATCAACAGCCAAAAATCAAATCATATTAAATTACAATAAAAAACACACCTACGGTAATAGAAAATATAGCTTAAAAAGTAGACCAAAGTTGGTAAAATGGGTTGGATTCCTTGTCGTGTGGAATGAATGGCCTGAAATGTTTCATGATAGTAATATGGTTATAACTTAAGATCTGATAAATACTTCAGGTTCATTAAGAATACGACGGTATAAGTTGATTCTTGCTTTGAATTTTAGGAAATGACCAGGAAGAATAAAAAAAAAACTGCCAGAAATCTCAAATTTTCTACCCGATTTCAAAGTTTTGACCATAACCCCTGCAACCTCTACTTAAACTTACCACAAAATCAGGCTCCTCTGATTAGTAACTACTGGAAGAGATGAAACTACCTTAGAGAAAAGGTGTGAGTATATCTGTATATACCCTATTAAGCAAGGGAAATTGTTTCATTACTTACTTTCTTTCAATGGAATGGATTCTCTTGGTCAGACTCAGTGCACATCTCATACATAAAACATTCTGCATTGTGTAAAGGGCTCTGAGTGTTCCTGGGAAACATCGTAGAATAACAAGAGCAACTAAGGTGCTTTTTATCACCAAACTAGAGGCCCGGTGCACGGATGCAGGGTCCCTGAGGGGTCCCAGATTGCAAGAGGGCACAGGCCAGGCCGAGGGACCCCACCGGTGCATGATCGGGGCCAGGGAGGGACCGTAGGAGGGCTCCAGAGCATATCCGGTCCATCTCGCCCAGTCCCGATAGGCTGGACCCCAGCAGCAAGCTAACCTACTGGTTGGAGCGTCTGCCCACCCAGGGTGGTCAGTGAGCATCATAACGACTGGTAGAACGAATGGTCAGACACTTAGCATATTAGGCTTTTATTATATAGGATATCTACTGCAAACACTCAAATGCATGTTTACAGTCAGAAAGGGATAAGGGGTAGCCACGGAACAAGCAGAGGTGCCCTCAAGTATGTGATGGCTGCTACATAACACACCAAGAAAGAGTGCAGGAGTGTGGTTAGCAACTCACAGCTGCCGAAATGAAAATAGGAACTAACACACCAAACTAGCAAAGCCTTGAGCTTCCTTCCTATGCTCACAGAAGTAAGTATTGTGGCCCTAAGGAGCATATAGAATCTGGAGAGAGAGAGAGAGAGAGAGAGAGAGAGAGAGAGAGAGAACATTCTTGATAACATTCATACTTCCCTAAAGGACAAACAGACTTTGATACTAAAGTCACTGGGAAGGAAAAGATACGGTCCACAGGAGACATTAAGAGCATCTAATAACATCTTTATATATCAACCCTGCAATACTGTATGCTGACAATGTACTTTAGATTTAATATTAAATTCACAAGCTCAACTCTCTGCTCAATTTCTCCTGCCCACAACTTTAGCTATCAAACAAGAACAGAAGTTTAAAGTTTAATTATAATGCCTAAAACGTATGCTCTACCCACTAAGCCAAGCTGGCTAGGGCGATCCCAGGCATTTTGTGTGTCCAAGACTCATGGTTACACCATAAGAATTTTCAGTAATTAACAAAATTAATGATGATACTAAGTTATATTTACTTTACATACATTAATTGATCCTCACAAGAGTACCCTGTGAGGCAAGTATTACTAACCTCATTTTACCCATGTGAAGCAGGCAAAGAAAGAACAGTTTGCTTAAACTCACCTAGGCAGTCACATTCAAACTGATGCTATGAACCACTACACCGTATGGCCTCACCCTTTAACACTGATGTAAGTAATTTGAATTCCAAATTCCCTGCAGCCCATTTACAGAAAGGGTCCCACATCTTGAGCACAGACAAGACCACGTCTATAGTTAAGAAATACTGAAATTTGCAGCACAACAAATTATTCTTACTGCACAATGTCAACGGTAGAACCATTGGGAGTGGGCCTGAGTATGCAAATTAGAAAGCAGTCATTCACAGACTGACTTATACTGGCTGTCAAAGTTCTGAAAAGACAAAAACCCAAAGTCTTATTATAAATGATGGCTATAAAAATTACAGCCCTAGCCAGTTTGGCTCAGTGGATAGAGCATCAGCCCGTGAACTGAAGGGTCCTGGGTTCGATTCTGGTCAAGGGCACATACCTTGGTTACAGGCCCAATCCGCAGCCCTGGTTGGGACACACGTGGAAGGCAACCAATCAATGTGTCTCTCTCACATCGATGTTTCTCCCCCTCCCTTCCACTTTCTCTAAAAATCAAAGGAAAAATATCCTCAGGTGAGGATTAAAAAAAAAACAAAAAAAAAAACAACAAAAATGACAATATGGTAAAATACTTGATATAGGATACTTAATATATTTTAAGAGCTCTAAAAATGAGGACAATTATATAAAATATGTATAGGAAAAAGGACTAGAATTAAATAGAAAGTCGTATCTAACTCGGAGGATAGAGACAGAAGTCAGCCCATGAGATGAAAAACATGCATTGTCAAAATCATACTCCAACACCCCAAAGTGAAGAACACACCATCTCTCAACACAGGTTAAGTCCAACATGCCTGTTTCCTCCCACGCTGCAACAGATTGCTCTTCTGGATGACACCAGATGAAGGGCTGGCTTGCATATTTAAGGGCCATAATATATGAAAATATGTGACTTGAAATAACAGAATCACAGCCAGCACAGTGAATGCTCACGCTCAGAGAAACCTGGCAATAGAGACCATCTGAAGCCCCAGCCGAGTCACCCCCCGCCTCCCATGCTAACTTCATGAGAGGGTAGGTGAGGTGTAGGATGGAGGAGAGGGGTTGAGCAAGCACAGGTGAATACATAGAAATTTTAAAATGACATAGGCAACACAACTGTATACAAAAATAATTACAGTGGTTGGATTGTTACACTGAGAAAATTAAGCTTTTATAATCCACAGGAAAAGTTTTAGTAGACACAGAAGGTATTCATTCCACCCAGAGACCTAAACATTCTGAAAACGACCCACCAACCTTGCAGTCAGAACCATGTGGAACCATCAAGATGACAACTCAAAAATAAAAACTAAAAAAAAAAAGATGGCAAACTCCGTGTTCATTGTCACACAGACAGATGTGTTCTTACCGAGAGGAACAAAAGGTCTCTTTTATTTCCTTTTCCTTCCTCCATCATACGCTGGGAAGAAGTCTGGTGGGCTGATGGGTCTCAGTGCTATTTCCATGACTATTCAAAAGCACATCTTACTCCATTTCTAACCTGAAACTATCCATTTCTCATAGAAATGCGAATGAATGCTCTTATACTTTTTTTTTGGCAGCTGAGAATGAGAACAAGGCAAAGGGAGAACATCTATAAAGATAAAATTAATATTTTGACTCTTGTCTCTTCATTAACCATGTGGTTGCCTGTTCCCCAAAAAAGTATCTGTGAGAAAATCTAACCAGGTGCTTATGGGGGAACAAGGTACAGAAAACAAAGCCCTGATAAATAATATCAACTCCAGAACCAATTCTTTAGTCTCTGCCCCCCCAAAAGCTGACCTGGTGATGCTGACAGACATGGCTCCCTCATTCAAGTCTGCTAGTCCACACCAAGCAATTATACAGCAATGTTTATTTAGGCAAATGAGATGAGCAGCCCTATGTTCAAATTGACCTAGAAAACCCAACTAACATAGAGAAGTGTGGTTGAATTTCACATTAGGAGAGTACTGACTGACTGAAAAAGCCCAGAATATATATAGCAAATACAAAATGTAAAAGGAATCAGGATATTAAAGGACATAGGCAGAGAGAAAAGAAATTATTTTATTGGGGATCTTTGAGGGAAATGAATGCAGTTTTTTTCCTCTAAATAAGGAGTGTTATTTCTGTGGGAAGAAGCATTACGAATATAAAAAGCACCATGAGAAATCTTAATAGAGATTCAAGAGGGCTTGGTTCTATAGATCCTGTTTCCCTAATTCCATTTCATTGGGAATATAGGTTTTGAGAAGAAAAGTAAAATATTACCAGTTAGAGATTTTAGCCAAGAACCAAAACAGAATCGATCCAGGCATCTGAATTTCTATCAAGAATGAAAGAGCTGAGGAGGCTGCGCACACTGCCGACCGCCACTCTGCTGCTGAGAACCTCACCGGAACGTACCCGGCTGCGTTCATCAGGAAAATGAGGGACATAACCCGATCTACAGGTCAAACTACCCTCTGGGAAAGCTGGAATTGGCCCGTATGAAATCCATCTCTCTGACACTTACAAGCACTTTCAGATCTCTCCCCCTCAACCATGCATGTGAGTTGCTGGTTTATAATAAAACACACGAAACAAGGAAGATGTGCATTATGATTACTTGGTAAATTTTTGAAAACTGCATTATGGTTCTATTTTATTTAGTTTTCCATCTGTACCAACTGGCTATTTTTAAGAATTTTGTTGTTGTTTGTATTTTCAAGGAGTTTTCAAAGTCCAAAATTAATCATAGGGTCACTTCATCCATGATGGTTTTCTGGGCCAAACTAAAAGATGCTCTGGATATGAGCAGATCACACTGGCCAGCCGCTCATCTATTCCAGAAGTGAACTAGCACCCAGAGAAGGGTCAGACAACAGGCATTTTGTGACATTTGGCCAGAACATGAGCCTAGGTCATTTATGCTCTATAACAGAGAACTGGTGCTCAACTACAGGTACTAGCAACCAACCAGATTCAGTTTGGGGATCCCCATCTGTGGTATCATCAAAAAATATTTGGGCCCTGGCTGGTTTAGCTCAGTGGATAGAGCGTTGGCCTGTGGACTCAAAGGTCCCAGGTTCAATTCCGATCAAGGGCACAAGCTCGGGTTGCGGGCTCAGTCCCCAGTAGGGGGTGTGCAGGAGGCAGCCGATCCATGATTCCCTCTCATCACTGATGTTTCTCTCTCACTCTCTCTGAAATCAATAAAAAAATATTTTAAAAAATATATATTTGGTCTTTGTTCCAGTTTCTTGCCGCAGAATTCCTAAAACTTAGAATTTCCTGAGCGATAAGGGTGTATGACTGTCTTTTGTTCTAATGAGGCGACTCTTGATGGATAGTTCCAGGATGGAGAGTGGTCATCAGAGAGACCTAGCCCTGATCAGAAGCTTGAAACTTTCAACCTCATTCCCCAACTTCAGGGAGGAAAAGGGCTACAGATCGAGTCAATGATCAACGACCAATGACTTAATCAATAATGTTTACATAATGGAACCTCCATAAATGATCACGTTTGGAAAGCTTCCAGGTTGGTTTACAAATCCATATTCCAGGATACTTGCAGACCTATGAACCTCCATACCTCTTCACTTGGTCCTTTACAATAAACTGTTTTCCTGAATCTTGTGAGCCATTCTAGCACATTCTCAACCTGAAGGGGGGATGTGAGACCCTCCAGCAGAAGTGTGGGTGATCTCGGTACATGTGTGACTGGCACCTGAAGTAAGGGCAGTCTTACAGGACTGAGCCCTTAAACCTATGGGGTCTGATGCTAACTCTGGGTAGTGTCAGAACGGAACTGAACTACAGGATGACCACTTGGTGCCAGAATTGGTTGGTGTCAGGAGCAAAAAAACCTCTCATCATCTCTCTGCCTATGACATGGGAGGCAAACACTGCTTTCCACTGATGTCATTCCTGAACATGTTCAAACCTCTGCCTCTCAATGTACCTGAAGTTTGCCCCCCGCCCATTTTCTGCCAAGTTCAATGGCAAGCACTACCATAATCAGGAACTTCACTGACAGCACTTGTCCTCCAAGCAGCCATTTTAAAATACAGGACTATTAAATGGAATTTTTTTTAAAGAAAAAATAAAATAAAATAAAAAATAAAATACAGGACTATTTTCGATTAAGGTTTCCCCCAAAAAAGTCCATTTCATCAGATATGCTTGTACATTTGCCAAGATATTCATTGTATGATAAGTGAGCACTGTCTAGGGTTTGGTATTAGTCCAAAAGCTAAAATGAAAATTTTTCATTTTCTAACAAATATAGAATTTTAAATTACTTATAACAGGGGTGGGCAATCCCTGGCACGCGTGCCAAACATGGCACGCCAGTAACTTTTGCTGGCACGCGAAACCCTCTCTTATCTTCCATTTACAATTTTTTTATTAATATCGACTTTTTTATTTTTCAGATAAATTCAGTGTAGGTGCATCTTAGATAAATAAATAATTTTACATAACAAGTTATCTTAAAGACCGTAGACACGGATTGACGAGAGAGGGGAAGAGCAATTTCTATGCCTCTGCCTTAACTCTCCCTGCCTTCCTAGATTCGACCAGTGTTTTGGTTTCATCCACATACACTTGTGAATCTTTGTTCTCAGTGATGAATTTTGTTAAATCTCGTAATAGGAGTAGCCTGATGGATGAAGTAGTAGCTCATGCATATCTCTGAAGGTCACGAAATATAAACCTGATGTAAAATCTCTGTCATCAGTGATGCAGCAGCAAAAGTCCCACTGATAATATCAAACGGAGTCATAAACTTTTCTGTCGGACTATCAGTGTACATGTATACATTAAAAAATAAATGCATTTTTCATCATCATATATTGGTTTATTTTGTCGCTCGAATGAATTTTATTATTTCTTCAAGGTTCTTCACATACGTACACCTTAAGAGATATCAAGTAGGCGTAACACGTTCTCAAAAAATTAGGGTTGGCACGCAGAAGAATTTTGAGTCAGAGGTTTTGCTGGTTTTGGCACGCACTCACAAAAAGGTTGCCCACCCCTGACTTATAATGATATCAACAACAAAATAGAAAACTCTACTCCCTCAACATAACACTACTGAACAGTTTTCAAAACTAAACTTGAGTGTGACAGTACCATTTTGGGGAAATTTTCTTGGTAGGTTCTACTCATCCAATGTTTTATTTCCAGAGTTTGCACATACACATCTCAATATTTAGACAAATATTATTTAACCACCAATTCATACATAATCTACATTGCTGCCAGGAATTTTCATAGCATGGAGTGTGATAAAAGACAGCATGACTAATATCTTCTTTGATTTGGAGGCAAGCAAAGGCAGGAAATCATTTAGTTTGTGGCACAAATCCAGCTGATAGGTTACGAGGAGAAACCTAATGAAGCTTATACAATGCAATGATTTCTCTACCCTGTCACCATCGTTCAGGAACATTCGATTCATTTTTTAAAAATTGAGTTTTAGAGAGAGAAAGGGAGAGGGAGAGGGAGAGACAGAGAAACATCAATTAGTTGCCTCCCGTATGCACCCTGACTGGGGATAGAACCCACAACCTTGGCATGTGCCCTGAGCAGGGATCAAACCTGCGACCCTTCAGTGCACAGGATGACACTCCAACCAACGGAGCCACACCAGCCAGGGCTGATTCTTTTGTGTGTTTTTTTAAGTGACATTATCTAGTCACTTGACCTCAGCAGAGCTGTGAAGTACTCCTCCCCAGGCCCCTCCCCAGCTTCTGCCCCAAGGGATTGTCTAACAGTGGACATGCGCAGAAACCGCAGCATCTTCAGGGCTTCGTTTCCCTTCATGTCAGTGTGCACAGCCTCTGAGTCGTTTCCTCCACTCAGCGTGATGCCATGAGCCTTATCCCTGCTGTCACGTGCATGAGTAGTTTCTTCGATGGCTGTTGGAGTGTGGCACTGTATGCACGCACCGAGTTTGTCCAGTCACCCAAAGACATTTCACTCCTGATACTTCCCCAGGAATATAATCATGTAACTCAAGGTACTTTACAATGAAGGGGGTTATAATATATTTGAAAATGGCAAAAGAAAAACTCAAATATACGCAGCATATATAGGTGCACAATCCCTTAAATGCAACTCCAAAATCCAAAAATTTCTTAAATATCAAGTTTTTGGTATATTTTCAGTCAAGTCATCTGAATACAAATCCAGACTTCCACTATACTGAGTCTCCTCCTAGTCTTTTTTAAGTCCTCTTAGTGAGAGTAGTCATACATTTTGCTGTAGAAATATTATGTCTAATATACATCCCACTAGGGCAGTGGTTCTCAACCTCTGGCCCTTTAAATACAGTTCCTCATGTTGTGACCCAACCATAAAATTATTTTTGTTGATACTTCATAACTGTAATGTTGCTACTGTTATGAATCGCAATGTAAATATCTGATATGCAGGATGGTCTTAGGTGACCCCTGTGAAAGGGTCGTTTGACCGCCAAAGGGGTCGCGACCCACAGGTTGAGAACCGCTGCACTAGGGTATTAATTCATATATGATCTATACATCGCATTACCTTTCCATATTCAGAAACATTTATGCACTCATCCGAACCCGCAGATTTGGGATCAAAGTCGTGGCCCTGTCCTTACACAGCTCTGAACGAGACAGATTCCAAGGCTCTCACTGGAGTCTGTGATGAATCTGCTATAGACTGGCTCCCCATTACATCAACTAAAGGGTGAGCCCCACCCCACACACCCCTCTTGTGAGCAATAGCAATCCTGATGGTCTTTGCAGGTTAGCAGGCAGCTTTAGAAAAGTGACTGCCATTTATAAAATCACCTTTTCTACTGAAATTCACACAATCTTTTTAGAAGTAAATGTTAAAGTTCTCTAACCCTGACTGTCCCAAGCACATTCATCCCACGCACACTGGGAACCTCAGTGCCAGGCAGGGTGTAAGCACTGAGGATTAGGATGGACCAAGACACACAGGCTCCTGCTGCTCCAGAGCGAACTGTCCAGTGGGAGAAATAAGACACACAAAACCCCTGAGAAAAATATCAGTGATGGATCCTATGACAATAAACTAGGATATAATGAAAAATGACGAAGGGGGGAGTTTAGATTGGGATGGTGAGGCAAGGCCTCTGCGAAGTGAAACTGAAGCCAAGAACTAAACCCCAGAAGACAAGTGAGGATCAGAGGGACGAGCAGTACAAAGGCCCCGGCAGAGAAAGAAGCCTGGATTGGTCCAGGACTAGAGAAAAGGTAGGGCTGGCTAGAGCATAATAAGAAAGGTGGAGAGCAGTACAGGATGAGGCCAAATAGCCAAAGGCCGGCTCATGCAGGACAGAGTTGGGAATTTCTTCCAAGTGAGGTGGGAGGCCAGGAGAGGATTATGGGCAAGGGTGTAACATGATCTAACTGGTGTTTTCAAAAGTTCACTCTACTTGCCACACAGAGATGTAATGCAGACAGTATGGGACTGGTAATCTAATCCTTTCATTAAAAAAGAAATATATCTACCTACTACATTATCACTTCATATAAGAAAATGCCAAGAAAGGATTGCAGTTCCTGAAAGGTGTATTTTTCTAAACCAATGTCCTGAATGATTTCACATACATGTCAATGCCTTTGGTCAGCCCGTTATGATTCTAATGGCTACCACAGCCAGCACATTTAGGAACTACTGTATAGTGTGTCTTACTCTGCTAATAAATCTGACAACATAGACAGAAAACCAGTAAGTACTAAAGAAATGAAGAGTTTAAATTGCTGTTATTTAACATCAAGATATCTCTACTTTCCTGCAACAGCACGGATGGAACTGGCGAGCATTATGCTAAGCGAAATAAGCCAGTCGGAGAGGATCTCACTCATATGTGGAATAAAATGATCAACATAAACTGATGAACAAAAATAGATCCAGAGACAAATGGCGGGGGTGGGGAGATCAACTAAAGGACTTGTATGCATGCATATTAGCATAACCAATGGACACAGACACTGGGGCAGTGGGGGCTTGCCCTTGAGGGTGGGAGTGACGGGGGAGATCAATGGGGGAAAAAGGAGACATATGTAAAACTTTAAACAATAAAAAAATAAAAAAAAAAGATATCTCTACTTTCCTAAATAGGCCAGTGCCTAATGGAAGCAATGCATAAACCAAGATGAAAGCTGAGGTTATTGCCCTATTGCAGTTAAAAAGCGACTGCAGCCTATAAACTCTAATCCCCAAAGATAACAGTAAACCACGGAAGTGTGTCTAAGACACGTGCAAAACAAACAAAAACAGTAGGTGAAGTATGCAAGAACAGAAGAACGCTTAGTCATGTTTCCACAAATTCAGAGTTGCTTTTAAAATAAAGAAATGATTAGCTTTCTGAGAAATAATGCTTCTGAGTGTGTTCTCAAATTACAGAAACGATATTTCTGGATTTAATGTAAATTTACTTCAGCACCAGACTATTTCAAGCAGAAAAATTTATTTTTGTGGACAGTTTCCCTCTGCAGAACCAATCTGAAGAAGCAGCTATCTAGTTAAAGCAAAAATTTTATTCCATGGTAAACTGTTTAAAAGTAAACTATACCCTCAAAAATATGGCATGCTCTTACTTGAAGAGTTCCTTAACTTGGATTACTGAAATCTAAATTCTGTGAAAAGATTAATGCTCTACTTTCTTCAATGTAAAATTCTGCAAGTTAGATCACTTAAATATTACCTTATTTTTAAGCCATTTCATATTATGTAGTCCTAAAAATATTGGTCAATACTTTAAGTGTTTGGCACTTCCCTTTTGACTACATTTCCGTACTAGTAAGCATGTGCTGGGGGGTAGGGGAGACGGGGGGAGGTGAATGGGGGGAAAAAAGGGAGACATATGTACTACTATTTGTAATACTTCAAACAATAAAATTAAATTAAAAAAAAAAAGATTTGAAGGAACTGATGAAACTTGGTACTCTCAAATATTAGGAGGATATTCTGAAAAGTTTAACCTGCAGTTAAGACCACAGAACAGAGGTCAAAGAGACAGTTCTGGATCTATTTATGGATTTCAACAAACTAGTTATTGCAGGACTCTGTTCTCCAAGCAAGACTGGAAAGAAACCACTAATTTGTACAATTTCTCTGGAAAGTTGTAATTTCATGCTGAAGCAATAAGACATAAACTTTTACATACAGTAAGTTTATTAAACCCTACTAGGCTCCATTGTAAACACCCCCCACCATGAAGAACATAAACAGCCAGCTTCATGAGCTAATTCCATGAAATGTATTCGGGGAGAAGTCCCGCAGCGCTCCCTTTCTGTCTCCTAGGCACTCAGAAGAACTAGGGCGCGCATCCTCACCCGGTGGACAAAGCATCCACAAGAATCCCAGCGGAGACTAAAGCTGGCTGTTGTTCGGAGGCACCAACAGAGGCTTCCGGGAATCTTAATGGTGGTTTCTTAAACATTTTTTGAGTGGCACACATTGCAGAGATCTGACAAAGTCCCTTCCTGACCCAAGGCCACATGCACAACAAGAAGCTCACCTGTGTTATACCCCTTCAGCTGCACGTCCTTTACAGGCATGTCATCAGGAGTCCGAAAGGCGTTAAGAATCTGCAAGAATATGGTACTTACAATGATGATACAAATCATAATCCAATACTGAATATTATATTTTCCATCCTGGTTTTTACTCAACATAATTTAAAACTATGATTACTTTATAAATGCACTTTGGCATTCAAAGACCATTGAATGAGTCTCACCTAATTCCTCAAAAGTCCCCCAATATATAAAGAAGGCAGAGAGCAGAACTGTCTTGAGCTCACGCTCGAGCCCTGCAATCGGCCCGAGTCTCTCCTGCTCACCTGCTGAGGAGCCTTGCAATGGCCGGTTTTCGTCTGTTAAACAGACGACATACACTGACTCGTTCAATCCAGGGCCATGGCCTTAACTCCTCAGCCTGGTCAGATCTTTCCCCATCTTCTGGACTGTTTGTCCTCTCACTGCATTCAGTCCTGGCTCAAATGTCACTTCCCCAGGGATGGCCTTCTAACTCCCCGATCGGAAACAGTCCTCACCCGTGGCGCTCTAAAGCTTTGCTTTAGCTTTCTCCAGAGCATTTATCACTGCCTGAGGTTATCTACCTTTTACTTACTTTTTTATTAACCTCAGAGGCAGTGACTTTATAATATTCACTGCTATTGCGCTCAGTGCCTAGCATGCAAAATCGCTTAATATCGGAAGTGAGTGGATTAAGAGCACCTACTCATAGTATGCTGTAATACTTAAATGAACTAATGCTGTAAGCATCACATAATGCCTGGCACAGAATGAACACTAAGTCCTGTTTGCTCTTACAATGATTATCAGGCCTGAGGACTGCGATCACTGCCTTAATATTTTTTACAACTCTCACCTCACTGAGCACATGCACAGCTGGTGGAAGCTGAATGAGCTCTGTGATGGTACCAGAGCCAGTTTCCTGGTTGAGCTATTGTACTACTAATACAAGATGTGAACATTGCCTGGAGCTGGGTGAAGAATACCCAAGGCTTCCCTGTACATTTCTTTGCACCTTCCTGTGAATCTGTAATTTTTCAAAATAAAGTTTAAAAAACAATTTTTAACTGACCAAAAAAAAAGCAAAAGGAACAATGAAAAGAAAAAGATACTCACCTCCTCTTTTGTGGTATTTTCAGGCACCCCATTTAATCGAATAAGCTTGCTTGCTTTCTCCTCACTTGGGCCAGTCCTATAATCTTGATCCTTGAGCCCAGAATAAAAGATTATTCAGAAATGAATATATGTTAGTACAAAATGAAACTGAACGTAAAATACAGGTACTCAGAATCAAAAATCAAATTGACTTGCATCATATGAAGCTGTGAAAAACGGTAATTTTTTGTTTTTCTGTGTGCCAAAATTTGATCTCAAATCATTAGAATACACCTGTCCTAAAACCAAGGCTCAGTGAAGGAGCCTTGAAAGCATAAAGCAGAATGTTAAGCGAAACAACATTGAACAGGACTTTTATAATCAGGAAAAAAACACACAAATAAAACATTCTCAAAACTATCATTTTCTTTTCTTGAATGAGAAAACAGGAAAAAAATTTAAGCCAGATCTATAAACAAATACCAGAACAAAGTCAAAAAGTGCCATCTGAACATACTACTCAGTTCAGTTCAGAGAAATCTGCATTTTCCATATTCATAAAAGTCTCAGCTCCAACTGATTTCTCTTTATTTCAAAATTTTTATCAAGAATTTAACTTTTGAGAAAAAGTCTCCTAATACTAAGGGACCGCACTTCCCAGTTATGTCTACTGTCCTGGATTCCGGTCAAGGGCATGTACCTTGGTTGCGGGCACATCCCCAGTAGGAGGTGTGCAGGAGGCAGCTGGTCGATGTTTCTCTCTCATCGATGTTTCTAACTCTCTGTCCCTCTCCCTTCCTCTCTGTAAAAAATCAATAAAAAAATATTTTAAAAAAAGAATTTAACTTTTGAGAAAAAGTCTCCTAATACTAAGGGACTGCACTTCCCAGTTATGTCTACTATCCTGGAATAACTGTCAATAGTATTCTCTTTTACTCTTGAAAGTGTCCTAATTTGAACAATAAATTATATGGTCACTCACTTCTAACATTCTCAAAAGCTATTATTGGGTTAGCATGTCTTAGGATTACTGTCTAAAATAACAGAAACCTGAATAGACATGGGTAAAATCTAGTTAAAAAGATAATATTTTCATTGTCCAACTGCAAACATAACTCTCCTCGCTTAGATTATATGTATGTTAGATTATATATTATATATAGAGAAACTCAACATTTTTAAAAATGTTTTTTAATTGATTTTGAGAGAGAGAGATAAACACTGACTGGCTGCCTCCTACATGTCCTCCATCAGGGATTGAGCCCGCAACCTGGGCATGTGCCCTGACCAGGAATTGAACCGGCAACCTCTTGATTCATAGGTCGACACTGAACCAACTGAGCCACACCAGCCGGGTGAAATTCAACATTTAATCAACTGATTTAGCTGCAAGAAGATACTTGCAACATTCATATCACCTCCTCGTGACTACAGAAAGATTCCTAGGTACTTCCTAAATAAATTTAAATAAGAAAATGATCCCAAAACAGCCACAAGGCCTGATTCTGCAAAAGTTGAGAGAATCAACTCACAAAAACAGATACTTTCAAAGTAAATCATTCCAAGGCATTTAAATCAGCACCATAAAGCAAAATGTTGAATAAACACACATCAAAAATATGATTTGAGCTGAGGGCCCTTTCTGTGGAGATGTACATTCCATCCCTGAGGACACATTTTGCTTTTTAATGGTTATACAAGGAGAAAGCCAGGACTAATGGTCCTGAACTTTACACTTCATCCCTCAGAAAAGCCTAATGTAAAAGCAAAGAGCCATTCACTCCACTGACATACCTGAAGCTCCGGTGGGGCACCTCGGGGAGTTTTGCCCTCGGGAAAGGACTTGCTCTGGCCATAGCCGAAGAGCTGGCTTCCTGGCAGCCTGTGATCCACGTCACGGTACTCCATGCTTCTGTAATCTGTGTCTTGCCGCCCAAGAAAGTCCAGACCACCTTCTTCTTTAAACAAACCAGAATCAGAACTCTGTTTTTCACCTCCAGAAGGCTGCGACTTGTCTTGGTCTTGAAGCGGACTTTGGCTGTTCTGAAAGTCTGACGAAGACTCATGTTCAAAGGCTACCCCTTGTGTTTCTCCTTCTCTCGTTTCTGAAAGCTCAAATTCTCCCTTCTGAATGCCAAAAGCAGGCCTTTCTGTTGTATGGTCATGTGTGGATTCTTCTCTCTTGTTCACATTCATACCAGAATGTTCTCTGTCTTGTGTAGAGGGTTGAATGTAATCCAAAATATTTGGATCCACAGAGGGCATCTCCCTACCCTTAAATTCCATACACGTTCCCACATCCCTGCCCCTAAAGTCCTGGTCAGTCCTGGACCGGTGTCTACCTCTGAAATCTGAGTGCGGTGTCTCCCTGTCCCTAAAGTCGAGATCACTAGTACCTGAACCTCGGCCTCTAAAGTCCACCTGTGTTCCGTCTTTGTCCCTGAAGTCCAAATCAGATACATCTCTGTTCCTAAAATCAGAACGAGACTGATCTCTGGTCCTGAAATCCAAATCTGACAAATCCCTTCCCCTAAAATCTGCATGAGCTCCATCCCGGCCTCGGAAATCTAAATCATAAGCGCCCCGGCCCCTGAAGTCAGGTGGAGGAGCGTCCCGACCTCTGAAGTCGACAGTGTGAGCATCCCTGTCTCTGTAGTTCATGTGAGATGTCTCCCTGCTTCTGTAGTCCACAGCAGTCCCATTGCCACCCCTGTAGTCCAGAGGTGGTCCTTCTCTATCCCGAAAATCCCCAGAATGTATGTCCCTACCTCTGAAGTCCAACTGTGATGAATCTCTGCTCTGGAAATCAGAAGATGAAAAATCTCCGCCCCTGAAGTCATGTCCAGGTCCCTCCCCTCCTGGATAGTCACCAAGCAGTCCGTCTCTAGCTCCATAGCTGAAAGGGTGCTCCTCTACATTTGCAAAGGGAGGCCCCGAATGCCCCTGGAAATCAAAGGGAAGTGAATCTCTGCCAGGAAAGTTGCCAGAGTGTCTCTCTTGAGCATGACTCTTAAGGGGAGGAGGAGGATAATCCCTGTTCCACCCGGGAGCAAACCTTTCTTCTTGGCTCCCACTGTAGAAACAAAGACAGCGTTATTCATATTGTCCAGAGTTTCAAATCTACACACCAGCACATTCTTCTCTAATCACAGCACATTCTTCTGTAAATATATTTTTTTTGGCAGAGTTCTGTAACAAGGTCCTAGATCTGCAGAAACAGCAAGGGTTTGCTATTTTAGGACGAAGTGGTGGAGTAAACTTTTACGCTCCCATTTCAGAACACGAGGAAAGTCAACACAAGGTTTTCAACATGACTGCTGCAGAAAAAGCTTTCACGCAGTCCTGCAACAGGGAAAATCCGCAACACCAGATAAGCTAGCAATGGTGACACGCTACAGAAATTTCCATTTCCTATAGCCAGGGAACTTAGAATTCCAAGATCAACATGATGATTCCTATACATCAGAAAAATCAATGCACTGTAAATTTCTTACAGTAAGTTTCAGGAGGTGTCTTCCTCATTGCTGCGTACAGGAGGAACATTCCAAAATATTTGATTACAGCTACAGCACGGACACCACCCAATCAGAATGGATGCAGGCCCCAAATGAAGAAACACTGGCTGGAAATAACCAGTAGGAGCACACTGCTGTACGCCAGCTGAGCGCCAGCCCTGGCTGCTTCTAAATCCCAGGTCTCCAGTGGCTCCACCTAGAAGCCCCCACACAGGGTCCCTGCTATTGCAACTACCCCGGGCATCACAGCAGGCAGTGTGAGCCATGCCAGGAAACGTGTACGTTGACTAAGCCACACAACAGCATCGAGGAGCTTAATGCTGAAAGGGACCTAGAGACAGCGTTAGGCCTTCAAGCGTTATTCACATGTCCCGAATAAAGCTGCTATTCCAGATTCTAATGTTTTATGCTAATTTGTCATGGTAATAAGCATATTTTAAAATAGTATAGTATTAAAGTCATATTAGTTTACAGAACTCAAGCGATAAATGATAACTGGCCCAATCTTTTATGCTACCCAACTCCGCCTTTGCCTAACCTCCTCCAGGTCACCTTACTTTTACTTTATTTTTTCCCCAGGTCGTTTCACATTGTTTTGGCTTTGATGAAAGTTTAGAGAGTTTAAGTAAACAATTAGGCACCCAGAATTTTGACTTTGACGGGAATAGGAGGATGTGAAAAGGAAAAACATAAATGATCTGAAGGGTTAAAAATGATCTGAAGGGTTATCTGCTATTTAGCAGTAAAACAAAAATATTAAGAGAGCAAGTCCAACTCAGTAGCCCTCTCGTCCCAGAATATACAGGTTCTATTATACGACCCTTCTGAACTCAGACTACACCATTATACTAGACAGATTCACAGGACTGATGCTGGGTCACTCAGTTCAAGAGAAACAGTTACAATGCCAAACCCTCTCTTAAATAGGAATTTAACAGCAGCAACCTAAACATCAGAGTTATGCATATTTAATGAATTTTCAGAACATGATGACATCCGTGAGTTCTCATTAACATTAGTTATGTCTATGTGGTTCAACATAAGAGAAGCAAATTCAAATGTTCTTCATAAGTAATACAATTTAACACTAAAATTAGGACAGTACCACTAACTCTAATGTCTCCCATGTTTAAAACCACTCAAATCCCAATGGTTAGCTTGCAGGAGGATTTAAGGGCGAGTGCTAAGATATCTAAAATTACATGTTTCCTGACCATAACACATCCAACATTGTCTTTAAATACTGCCCTAAGGATTATCTTACCCTCTTAAGTTGAGACGATCAATAGTTCTAGAATAATGTACTGCATTAGGGTTGTTAGAACTGTATTATATGTAGACTATTCAAGAAACAGTTCTATTAATATAAAATAGCAGTGGCTATGAAAATAATTTTTAACCAAATAAAAAAATTTAAGAAGTTGTTAAAATGATATATAATATCATTTTCCTACAAGTACCTTTTTAAAAAATCCAAATTAGTCCGCCAAAAAGTTATGCTTTTTAAATTATATTTCCTAGTCAAAGATCTTTAAAAAAGCATGTAATAGCCCAGCCTGCGTGGCTCAGTAGTTAAGCATTGGCCTATGAACCAGGAGGTCATGGTTCAATTCCTGGTCAGGGCACATGCCCAGGTTGTGGCTGGATTCCCAGTGTGGGGCGTGTAGGAGGCAGCCGATCAATGATTCTGTCTCATCATTGATGTTTCTCTCTCTCCCTTCCTCTCAGAAATCAATTTTAAAATACATTTTTTTAAAAAGCATGTAATGACTTATAGTTAAACTAAAATTAAGGTGAGAAAATATGAATGATAAGTTGGTCAAAGAAAAAAATGTTCTGAAAATTTTAGAAAGTTAGGCAATAGAGCTAAAGTTACCTAACATTTCTGATGGCTTACCTAAGCCATCAGAACGGGTTAATTCTATAAGAAACAGCCTTACTTGTAAAGTAGTCATCCATAAATATAAATAAAATGCTAAAACACAAAACACTTGGCATGCTGGATATTTAGTCTCAGAATCACTTCAGAAATGACTAAAAATTTTTAAATGTTTTTTTTTAAAAACCAGAGCTATTTCTACACACACCAAAATATCCACATTAATGGTAGTCCATAAGAATGTTATACTATATCATTAAAATATTAACAATTTCAATATTCATTATTTTAAGACTTACCGATAAGGTCCTGTTCTATTAGCAGATCGAGAATCCCCCCACATCTCTTAAGTCAAGAGGGCCCAATAAGCAGATCCTTTTGCTACCAAACGTTGGTTATAGCAGTACCTGTACAAAACAAGCCACATAAAATGAGTACATTAGAATATGAAGTAAAGCTAGCCTAACTTCCTCCTGCTTAGCTTATGAGGGACCACAGCAGCAGGGATATTTTTGGAAGTCACTTTTAAACATTCACTTATTAACTTATAACAAAAATATATATATTTTTAAAATTAGAAATGCATATTCCAGGCCACTACAAACTTCTCAGTGTACTAAGAATGCTTCACATTTATAAATATTGACTAATTTTTCTAGTAGCCATTCTAGAAACAGCATCTTAATTAGCATGAACACCAGTGCTACACCATCCAGCCTGGCCAACCACAATAGTCTAGTACCCTCACCACAGTGATGCTGTGAAGATGGGCACATAACCCAAGAGAAGCTAAGAAGTCATTGGTAGACCTTTGCTGCAGCTACTAAAAAAGAGGCACACTTTCATGGCCTTGGATTTGGCAATGGTTTCTTAATGACATCAAAGGCACAAAAGACAAAACAGATGAGACACTTCATCAATTTTAAAAACTTTAGTGCATCCAAGTACACTATCGAGAGGGTGAAAAGATAACCTATAGGTCAGTAAAATGACAGACGAAGGCATTCCCCCCCAAAAGCAGTAACTGTCTGAATCAACTTTGTTGGAGCGTTACAAAACAATCAAAGGTTTATAACAACAAAGCAAATGCTCATTCAAGAAAAAGCATCTTCAAAATAATAGCAAAGTTTTATGTCTTTACTCATCCCTGCCCCATGCCCTCTCTCACATGGCAGTGGTTTTCGTCTTGAAGTAGTGGCAGCCCAGTTCCCACCTTCCTCCATCAAATCAAAAGGAAACGTGATCTGTGAATGTTTGGCACATCTGTTCTAACCTGTCTGGGCGATATCTGAAGGACTGACGCAAGGTGCTTGTTTCTATTTTACCTAACTCAGAACTCTGTGGTGGGGGGTGGGGGGAAGCAGCAGGCATTGCTAATAAAAGCTGCAAAGCAAACTATAGACTCACACTAGAGGCCCGGTGCATGAAATGCATGCATGGGTAGGGTCCCTAGGCTTGGCAGGCGATCAGAGCCAATCTATGGGGTGACCAGCGGGGCGATCAGGGGGCCCCCCACTGGCACCCGCCTTGGCCGGCCTGGGTCTGCGGGCTGGGGGCAGCTCTTGTGTTGAGCGTCTGCCCCCTGGTAGTCAGTGCATGTCATAGCGCCCGGTCGTTCCACTGGGGGTTCTGCCGATCAGTCAATTTGCATATTAGGCTTTTATTATATAGGATATTTAGAGAAGTTGGGGTGAAAAACTTTGGGAAATAAGGACACTTCAAGGCAACATATATACGGAAAAATGTAGAAAGCTACATGCATACCCAGGCAAGACACGTGATCAGACAAGACTTGAGAAGCTTTGACCTGGGCTAATCCCTAGGCTCGGAGCAAGCACAGCCAGGTGCTGAGGGAGTGTCCCATCACAAAACCAATCTGCAGAAGCAGAGAGGAGTTCATTTTCTGCTTTTCTCTTTTTTGTTTGTTGGTGTGGTTTGTTTGAACTCCTGGCACTCAAGGAAATCTTTTTTAAAATATTAGATGAACAAGTGCTTTAAAAAAAAAAAAAGCAGCCCAGTGGTGTGGCTCAGTGGTTGAACGTCGACCCTTGAACCAAGAGGTCGCTGGTTCAATCCCTGGTCAGGGCACATGCCTAGGGTCCTATTCTATTTGTTGGCTGCAGTATGCAGCAGCTTTATTCTGCTTTAAACACTAATTTTTTCCAAAATAAATGCTTTGGGCCCCAAGGGACACTCAGCTAAAAGCATAAACAGGGCACGGAAGGCAAAGGTTGGTTTGAACACCTAGCCAACTAAGAAAATGTTTTTTATTGATTTGAGAGAAGTAGAGAGAGGGCAGGAGTGAGGGCAAGAGGGAGGAGGAGGGAGGGGGAGAGGGAGGGAGAGAGAGAAAGAGAGAGAGAGAGAGAGAGACATCAATTTGTTGTTCCATTCAGTGGTTGATTCTTGTATGTGCCCTGACCAGGATTGAACATGCAACCTTGGATACTGGGAGGGTATTTTAACCAACTGACCTATTGGGTCAGGGCCCCAACCATGAATTTTTAAACAATAGCAGCTCTAGCCCTGGCCAGGTAGCTCCGTAGGCTAGTGTTCTCCCGATACGCCAAGGTTGCAAGTTGGATCCCAGTTAGGACACATACAAGAATCAACCAATGAGCTCTAGCCATTTTGGCTCACTAGATAGAGCGTCGGCCTGCGGACTGAAGGGTACCAGATTCGATTCTGGTCAAGGACATATGCCCGGTTGCAGGCTCGATCCCCAGTAGGGGGTGTGCAGGAGGCACCTGATCAATGATTCTCTCTCATCATTGATGTTTATATCTCACTCTCCCTTTCCTTTCCTCTCTGAAATCAATAAAAAATATATATATATAAAGAATTAACCAGTGAATGTGTAAATGGGTGGAGCAAAGACAGATGTTCCCCCCTCTCTAAATAAATACATAAAGCCCTAGCTGGTTTGGCTCAGTGGATAGAGTGTTGGCCTGCAGACTGAAGGGTCCCGGGTTCAATTCCAGTCAAGGGCACATGCCCAGTGTGTGGGCTCAATCCCCACTAGGAGATGTGCAGGAGGCAGCCAATCAATGATTCTCTCTCATCATTCATGTTTCTATCTCTCTCCCCCCTCTCCGAAATCAATAAAAATATATTTAAAAATAAATACATAGCCGAAACTGGTTTGGCTCAGTGGATAGAGCGTCGGCCTGCAGACTGAAAGGTCCCAGGTTCGATTCCGGTCAAGGGCATGTACCTTGTTTGCCGGCACATCCCCAGTAGGGAGTGTGCAGGAAGCAGCTGATCAATGTTTCTCTCTCATCGATGTTTCTAACTCTCTATCTCTCTCCCTTCCTCTCTGTAAAAAAATCAATAAAATATATTTTTAAAAAATAAATAAAAATAAAAATAAATACATAAAAATTGAAAAGAAAAAAAGACCAGTAGCAATTTTAAAATGCACTATTGGAACTGGAATTAGTGGCTGCTGATAGCACTCTTATCCCCACCATTCCCATTAAGATTCCCATTAAGATTTTAAGTGTCTTCCCTCCAATTACTGGGCTTCAGACTGAAGTGGGAATTTGCATGCCGCTGCCTTCTCTGGATGTGGCAGCACTTTCTCAGGCTCCATCTCCAGAATCACATCCTGATTCCCCACTGGTGGCACTTGCTTGTGGACCACCATACCACAATCGAAAGTTAATTGGAAGCCCTGGCTGCTTTGCCTCAGTGGATAGAGCGTCGGCCTGTGGACTGAAGGGTCCCGGATTTGATTCCGGTCAAGGGCACAGGCCCGGGTTGTGGGCTCGATCTCCAGTGGGGGCGTGGAGGCAGCCGATCCATGATTCTCTCTCATCATTGATGCTTCTATCTCTCTTTCCCTCTCCTCCCTCTCTGAAATCAATAAAAATATATATTTAAAAAGTTAATTAGAAAAACAAGTTAGTTGAAAATGGATCAGACATCATGTAGCAGCTAAACAATAAGCTGCTAAAAGAAAGCAGAGGAGAAAGTCTCCCTGAGCGTGGTGTCAGCAGACACTCCTACGAAGGGCCCGGGAAGCACTACCATAGAGATTAAAATGAGAACCTGTTCTTCAGAAGACTCTGTTTACGAAAATGAGCAGGCAAACTAGGGAACGGGGAATAAATATCTGCAACACGTACCTGGAAAATGCTCACTATTATTAGTCCTAAAGAAAACCACAATCACAATACACACCCACTAGAACTGCTAAAATTAGCAAAAAGACTCACTAAATCAAATACACATGGGTTTCCAGGAACCAGAACTCTCATACATTGCTGGAAAGATGGCAAAATAGTACAAGTACTTGAGAAATTGCTCTGACAAATGTCACTCTAAGACGCAGTAATTCCACTAAGTATTTACCTGAGGTAAATGAAAACAAAATACTTGTACAAATATGTTCATAACAGCTTTATTCATAATAGCTCTGAAAATGGAAAGAAGCCAAACAGCCTTCGGTAGGATATAAACATTGTTTGGTGTCCTGAAGGGCTTTCCTCAATTAAGTAGTTTACTTCCGTCTGATTTCTAATAGAGATGTGCCTTCTGGTCAAGTGGAAGAGGAGTCAGTAAGAAACGGGGCATGGGAAAGTGGAATCAATAAGATCCATTCTTATTTTAAAATTATGTATTTTTAAAAATTGTTGTAAAATACACATTGTAAAACTTGCCATTTGCCATTTTTAAGTATACATTTCAGTGGCATGAATTACATTCACACTGTTGTGCAACCATCACCACCATCCATCCACAGAACTTTTTTCATCTTGCAAAACTAAAACTCCATATTCATTAAATAGGAGCTCCCCATTCCCCTCTACCTAGCCCTTGACAACCAACATTCTATCTTCTGTCCTATGATTTTTTAAAATGTTTTTATTAATTTCAGAGAGAAACATCAATGAGAGAGAAACATGGATCAGGTACCACCCGCATGCCCCCTACTGGAGATTAAGCCTGCCACTCAGCAGGTGCCCTAACCAGGAATCAAACCAGCAACCTCCAGGTGCACAAGACAAGGTTGAGCCGCACCAGCCAGGGCTGTCTCTATAATTTTGATCACCCTAATGTACCTCTCATGATACTAGTGGAATCATACAATATTTGTCCTTCTGTCACTGGCTTATTCAATTAGCATATTGTCTTTAAGGTTCATCCATATTGCAAAATCTATTAGAATTTCATTCCTTTTTATTTTTATTTTTATTGATTTCAGAGAGGAAGGGAGAGGAAGAGAGAGATAGAAACATCAATGATGAGAGAATCATTGATCGGCTGCCTCCTGCATGCCCCCTACTGGGGATCGAGCCCGCAACCCAGGCATGTGCCCAGACAGGGAATCAAACCGTGACCTCCAGGTTCATAGGTCAATACTCAACCACTGAGCCACACTGGCCGGGCTCCTTTTTAAGACTGAATAACATTCTATAGTATGAATATACCACATTCTATCTATTCATCCACTGATGGACACTTAGGCTACTTTCATCTGTTAGCTGTTGTGACTAATATCTCTGAGTCCCTCACATATATGGTGTCAAGGGATTTTCAACAAGGGTGCCAAGACCATGCAATGGAGAAAGGACACATTTCAGCAAATGGTCATAGGAAAGCTGAATACCCATATGCAAAAGAATGGGGTGGGGTCCTTACAGAACATCAGATACAAAAGTTAAAAGGGGGAGCTTCGTGCATTGGATTTGGCAATGATCTCTTGAATGACACCAAAAATATAGGCAACAAAAGAAAAATAGACAAACTGGACTTTATCAAAGGGCCCTGGCCGGTGTTTGCAATGGTTAGAGCAGCGGCCAGCACACCAAAGGGTCAAGGGTTCAATTCCCGGACAGAGGGAGTGCAGGAGGCAACCAATGTATGTGTCTCTCTCACAGTGATGTTTCTCTCTCTGTCTGTCTTTCTCCCTCCTCCCTTTCTCCCTTCCACTCTAAATATCAATGGAAAAAAATCCTTAGGTGAGGATTAATAACAACAATAACAACCAACCAACACAGAGAAAATAACAAGTATTGGCAAAGATGTAGAAGAACTGGAACCCTTGTGCACTGCTGATGGAAATGTAAAATGATGTTGCAAATGCTGTGGAAAAACAGTATGGCAGTTCCTCAAAACCTAAACACAGAATTATCCTATGACCCACTTCTAGGTTTATACCCAAAAAAATTGAAAAGAGGGACAGGAAGAGATATTTGGATACCCATATTCATAGCTGCATTATTTACAATAGCCAACAGGAGGGAACAACACCAACAGAATATTATTCAGCCTTAAAAGAGAATGAAGAACCCCAGCTGGTTTGGCTCAGTGGATAGAGTGTCGGCCTGTGGACTAAAGGACCCAGGTTCGATTCCCAGCAAGGGCACATGCCCGGGGTTGCGAGCTGGAACCCCAGTAGGGAGCGTGTAGGAGGCAGCTGATCAATGATTCTCTCTCATCACTGATGTTTCTATCTCTCTCTCTCTCTCTCTCTCTCTCCCTTCCTCTCTGAAATCAATAAAAATATACTTTTTAAAAAAGATGAAGATATCAATCATACCTCAATCAAAATTTTGTTTTTAGATTTTAAAAAAAGGAATGAAGTTTAGATACATGCTATGACATGAATGAACTCTGAAAACATTATGTTAAAGTGAATTAAGTCAGACACAAAAGCACAAATATTGAATGATTCCACTTACATGGAGTACCTAGAACAGGCAGATTCACAGAAATAGGATATAGATTAGATGTTACCAGGTGCTGACAGTAGGGGAAATGGGAGGTATTTGCTTAATGGTTAGAGTTTGTTTGGGATGATGAAAAAGTTTTGGAAATAGTGGTGATTGCACTATATTGTGCGTGTAATGAACACTCTGAATGTAACTAAATGGTTTAGCCCTAGCTGGTTTGGCTCAGTGGATAGAGCATCAGTCCTCGGACTGAAGGGTCCTGGATTTGATTCCGGTCAAGGGCACATACAGGTTACAGCTTGTTCCCTGGCCCTGGTCAGGGCACATGCAGGAGGCCAGAAATCGATGTCTCTCTCTCAAATCGTTGTGTCTCTCTGTCTCTCCCTCTCCTTTCCACTCTCTCTCTAAAAATCAATAGAAAAAAGTGCTCATTAACACTTGGATTTCGGGAAACGAGTTAAGTCGGCTCGCGTGAATTGCGCGTACTCCGCGGGAGCCGTCTTTAACTCGGTTCATATAGATTTGCGGTGGAGTGCGGGAAACGTGTAAACTCGGGCCGATTGTAACTGCGTATTACCAAATATTTGTTTGTAATCCACCCTTTTGGTGGATGGAACAAAACCAAAAGACAGAGCCATCTTATATTTTGGCGGAAATTCCACCCGCACTCCAAGTGTTAACAAACAAACAGCCCTAACCGGTTTTGGCTCAGTGGATAGAGCATCGGCCTGCGGACTCAAGGGTCCCAGGTTCAATTCTGGTCAAGGTCATGTACCTTGGTTACAGGCACATCCCCAGTAGGAGGTGTGCAAGAGGCAGCTGATCGATGTTTCTCTCATCGATGTTTCTAACTCTCTATCCCCTCTCCCTTCCTCTCTGTAAAAAAATCAATAAAATAAAAAATAAAATCTCTTAAAAAAATATTCACATTGTTTAAAAAAAACACACACAAATGGTATCAATAGCCTGGCCGGTGTTCCTCAGTGTTTGAGCATCGACCTATGAGCCAGGAGCTCACAGTTCATTTCTAGTCCGGGCACATGCCCAGTTTGTGGGCTCCATCCCCAGTAGGGGGCATGCAGGTGGCAGCCAATCAATGATTCTCTCTCATCATTGATGTTTCTATCTCTCTCTCCCTCTCCCTTCCTCTCTGAAATCAATAAAAATCTATTTTTTAAAAAATGGTTTAAATGATGCCCCAGCCATGTGGCTCAGTTGGCTGGAGCGTCACCCCGTGCACTAAAAAGGTTGTGGGATCAATTCCTGGTCAGGGCACATACCTATGTTTCGGGTTCAATCCCCAGTGAGGGAGCATCCAGGAGGCAACTGATCAGTTTCTCTTTCACATTGATGTTTCTCTCTCTTTCTTCCTCCCCCCCTTCTTCTCTAAAAAATAAAATAAAATAAAAAAGTCAATACACATATCCTTAGGCGAGGATTAAAAAAATGGTTTAAATGGTAAATTTTGTTACTATATATCACAACTTTTAAAAATTTTTTAAATTGATTTTTAGAGAGAGAGGAAGAGAGAGGGAAAAACATTGATCAGCTGCCTCCTGCACGGGGGCCACTGAGATGGGCCCCATGACCTTGGTATGTGCCTGACCAGGAATCAAACTGGCAATGTTTTGGTGCACGGATGACATCCAACCAACTGAGCCACACCAGCCAGGGCTATCACAACGTTGTAAAAAAAAACACAAAAAATAGTGATATGCAAAAAACATGACTTATACACCTTAAATAAGTGAACTGTCAGATGTGTGAATCCTATCTCAACAAAGCTGTAAAAAAAGGTAACAGTGGCGGCTCACATGTATTACATTAACCTCGCAACAATCTGTGAGGTGGCTACATTTCTTAGCCTCATTTCACATATTGAAGAAACTGAAATTAGGTAATTTGCCAAATGTCCCCGAATTAGTGGAGTCGTCAGGGAATCAAACACTATCACATTCTAGAGCTCCTACAGTTATTGGGGGGGGGGGGGGGGCGGTCTAACAGAAAAATTAATTCTAAGCACTTGGTGTTTAGCTAGAAGAGCCCATCCAAGAAATGACACGATTTTTAGAATTTCAAAACTTTCCCATAGTTTTCATCTCAATGTCACTCTGAACTAAGTCATTCCCACCAGTAAAACAATAACCACTGGCAGAGGAACATAACCCCGCCCCCCAGCACAGGCAATAAGTCCTCCTCTGGACAGTCCTCCTCTGAGAGGCTCCCAGAACCTAGGATACAAAGGGCAACAAACACCCAGGTCTGACAACAGCACTGGGAACGAAGGACGCTGCAGATGTGCAGGACGGACAGAGACCCGGTGCCCACTCCCGGGTCAGGCACCTCCCGGGGCCAGTCCACGAGGCGAGGTGCAGGTTCCACTGCCTCACCAACCCGGCGGGCACCACTCGGGAGTGACTGCGGACTCTGCCAGGCCTGCGTGTCTCACCCGCTCGGGACACCCCTCCCCACAGCCCTCACAATTCGCCGAGGCCGACACGATGAAACCATCCACGCGGGTGGCGTCACTCAGCAGGGAGTGGACAACAGACCCAGGGCACACTCCAGAGTTCAGAAGCCGAGCCAGGCGACCGGGCGCATCGGAGTCTGCGGGACTCCTGCTCCCACATCCCGCCTCTCTGACCTTCCCAAGCAACAGCCTGGAACACGCAAAAGACACGGTTACCCTCGCAGCGGACGGGCCCTGCCAGACCAGGCCCTTCCTATGGGAAACGCGCTCCCCGAGCGGAACGCGGCAGCCACGCGTCCCTTCTCCAGCTGGAAGGAAACCCACTTGCAAAGCCAACCGGGATCTAAAATCTGAAAAGAGGGGCTACGAGGGAAAATCCCGCGCTCCCCACATTCGTCCAACGGGCGCAGAACCCACCAGCCCCCGCCCCGCCTCCGGGTTCTACTGCCCAGGACGCCGGGGTCGGAGCTCTCGCGCCCGGTGGGGTCCTGCCGAGCCCGCTCGTGTCCGTCCGGGTCCGAGGGCCGGGCTACGTGCTGGGCACAGAAGACTCCCCCTCGAGCGACACCTCAGAAAAGCAGGAAAAAGGAGACCGGGAGCCCCGACCCGCCACCACGCGCCAGTGCCCGACCCGCAAGCCGGCCGCCCCGAGGCCGGACCGGTAATCCTACCGCCCGGCCGGGGCCCGCCCCAGGCCCGCGGACGTTCCGGGCGCTCCTCCCGGGGGGCGGCGCCTCGCTCTCCACACCAGCGCTCGGCTCTCTCCTTCCCGAGCCAAGTCGCGGCCGCCCCGCGGACCCGAAGGCGCAGCGTCCAGGCCGCGCGGGCCCTCGACGTCCAGGGCGGCCTGGGAGGCCGGCTTCCTCCCCTCAGGCTCCCGCGCGTCCACCCGCCCGCCCCGGGTCCTTACCGAGGCAGCGCGGCCTCCACGGCCCGCTCCTCCGAATCCTCAGCCGCCGCCACCGACCCAGTGTCGCGGAGACCGGAACTTCCTCCGCGCCCGGCCGCTGCCTCCACAAAGGCGCCGCGCCGCCGCCTGGAGCGCTCGGCCTGCCGGGATATGGAGTAGAGCGGCGGGTCGCGCCGACTCCCCTCCCGCCGTGCCCCGCGCGTGGGGGGGCGGGGCAGGTGGGTCTGCGGGGGCGGGGCGTGAGGGCACGCTGCTTGTCGGCGTCCAATGGGAGGGCACGCTTTCCCGCCGCTGTGTGTGTGGGACCCGCAGGGGGTGTGGCTTGGCTTCTAGTGGGCGGCCACTGGTCCTGCAGCTCCCGGGGTTCGCTCCGGGCCGGGGCGAGGGGACCACCTGGCCCGAGCAGCTCGAGGCTGCCTTCTTCTTTTTTTTTTTTTTTAAATATATTTTATTGATTTTTTACAGAGAGGAAGGGAAAGGGATAGAGAGTTAGAAACATCGATCAACATGAATACCTAGTAAATTCAAGAAAAGAACAAATATAAAACATACCTTCTTGTGTTTTGTCATATGCTACAGCAGCAAAAACTGAATTTGAAATAATACATATTTAAATTAGGTTCCTTTTTAATAGATTTCAGAATAACAGAATAGAAAAATAAACTGAAAATGTGACATCTACAATCAAAACCATAGATTTCCTCTAAAGAATTGCCCTGGCCAGCTTGGCTTGGTTGGTTGGACATCGTCCCATGCACCAAAAGGTTGCTGGTTCCATTTCCCATCTGGGCAAAAAAACAAAAACAAAAAACAAAACATCGATCAAATCAAGGTACATGCCCTTGACCAGAATCGAACCTGGGACCCTTGAGTCCGCAGGCCGATGCTCTATCCACTGAGCCAAACCGGTCAGGGGGAGGCTGCCTTCTTGTGAAGGGAAAGAAAGGGAGACAGAGGCCGAGGATAGAGAGTCAGAGAAGCAGTGGTCACAGGGGTTCGTCCCTCTAGGCATCCCCCGCTGTGTTAGCTACGTTTAAGGTTCAGGAGGAAGCCCTCCCTGCCGCTGAAGGAGAGTCAGCCCAGCTGCCACAGGGCCTGGCTAGTTCTCAGCAATAAACTGGCTCAGAGTGACTTGCGCGAGGTCACAGAGAAGCTGGAAGCTGCCTGCACATCAGCATTCTAGTAGGACACTGGGCATCGCAGTTTTAGCGAATGCTCTTGCAGTGGCCGGCTCCAGGCTGCCAGGTGGATTGTCTGCACCTGAAATGCTTGCTGATTCCAGCCACCTGGTGTCCCTGTCAGTGGATCCTTAGAGAAAGAAACCTGATTTTATAGCCTAAATTCAACTTCAGGGGATGAAAAGTCTGCTGCAAGAAAAACCTATAAAGCATTCTCAAATAAAGCAAGCCTCATCTAGAGAAAGGAGGTGGTTGGGGTAAGCAGTCTTTAAAGTTACCTTCCCACTTTTTAGGCATCTTGTCTGCAAGTCAGTTCTTCAAGAATTGTATGAAGTACCTACCGTATGCCAAGCACTGTATCAGGTGCTGGAGATACAGGGAAAAAGCCAAAGCTTATAAAAGCTCTGCCCTAGCGGAGATGCAGATGGGGGCGGTTATTAAACAAGATATACACCCTCTGCTGAAATCAGTTTGGTTTCTGTAAGAAGGGAGATGGAAAGCTGTTGGAAGGCTCTCAATCTATAATAATAAAAGGGTAATATGCTAATTAGGCCCCGGGCTGGAGGGAAGCCGGTGCCGGCAGCCGGGGAAAGGAAGGCCTACTCTTGCACGAATTTTCATGCATTGGGCGGGCCTCTAGTAAAATAATATGACTTGCCTTCCATGCCAATAGGATCTCACTGGCTGCTGTGTGGAGAATAGGCTGAAGGTAGGAAGGTCATAAGCAGGGCATTCGGTTAGGAGTTTTGTGATAATATAACCACAACAGGATGGTACTTGTGTGGTCACAGTGGTCACAGGAGACAACTAGAATGAGGAAAGAGAGGGCAGAATGTGGGAGGAGCAGTTTTGGTAGAAAGAGCACGAGTCAGTGGGAGTTTTCCATGCCTAGTGGGACCTGGAGTTGTCAGTTGGATACATCAGCCGGGAGTTCAGGGTAAAGGTCAGAGTTAGAGATGCAAATCTGGGCGGTATCAACAAATCTAGTGCTGGTATCTAAAGCCCTGGGCTTGGATGAGAAGGCCATAAGGGAGGGAGTGTGTGCAGATAGATTGGAGTCCCAGCCCTGGGTCCCGGGGCACATCAGCATTAAAGAGGGTCCAGAGAAGAGGAGGAACAGCTACAAAGTACTGTGAGTACTTGGACTTTCCTTCCCAAACTGGGCCATTTTTAAGAATATATATTTTGAGTGATTTCATGGAGGAAGGGAAAGGGAGAGAGAGATAGAAACATCAATGATGAGAGAGATTCATTGATTTGCTGACTCTTGCACTCCCCCCACCAGGGATTGAGCCTGCAACACAGGCATGTGCCCTGATCAGGAATTGAACCATTGAACTGTGACCTCTGGTTCAAGGTCAGCTCTCAACCACTAAGCTACACCAGCTGGGCAAAACTGGGTCATTATTGATGCATTGTTCCTTATCAGATAGTACTTTATCCTCTAAAGAGGTAAACCGTATTAAGGAACTTATTATTCTTGCCTATGTCCAATGTCCTTGGGTAATAATAATTGCTACCCTTCATCACACTATATGCCTGGCATTGTGCTAGCATTTCGTTATCTCATCTTATCTTCACAGTAGCCCGACCGGCGTGGCTCGGTTGTTAAGCGTCCACTTATGAACCAGGAGGTCATGGTTTGATTCCTGACCAGGGCACGTGCCAGGGTTGCAGGCTCAATCCCCAGTAGGGGGCGTGCAGGAGGCAGCCAATCAATGATTCTCTCTCATCATTGATGTTTCTGTCTCTCTCTCCCTCTCCCTTCCTCTCTGAAATCAATTAAAATATATTTTAAAACATAAATAATCTTCACAATAACCTTATGATAGACCCTTTTCCAGTTAAGGAAACCAAAGCCCACAAAGACGAAGTCATTTGCCCACAGCAGGAGAGTAGAGGGTGTGGGGGTAAACCCAGGTCTGTACTCGTCCAAGGCTCATGCTACTGAGTACTTTGCCCTTTTCATTAAGGAAATTATTGAGGGTTTTCAGAGGAAGCATCTGGAATTTTTTTTAATTACATGGGCCCATAGTATCTGTAAGGTTGTATTTACTGCCTAAGATCAAGAAGTATGAGCAATTTGAAAGGGCTGATTCAAAGCAGTGTCCTACTTGGAATGGGGAGTACGGGGTCCAGCAGATAGGGGGGCTCTCTTTCAGCCCCTACGTCTTTCTCAGAGAGAAAGACATCATTGCCTCAGTCTCCTTCGGGGTCATGGCTCAAATACTAAAATGAGAGACCGCAAGCAGGAGAGAGAGATGAGGGAAGACCACAGTGAGTTTTCCCAGCAGAGCAAGGAAACCAGCTGCCTGCCGGGAGCTGCGAAGCAATGAAGGCAGGAAGGACCCGGTGCGGAAGGTCCAGGGAAGGACGGGCTGTCACTGTTAGCTCCGAATACCCCACCTTAGCTGTCTTGCGTGTGTGTGAGCGGAAAACTGCTGAAGACACTCAAAGACTCATGAAAGGGTCAGCCCCTGTCACATAAGCAAGAGAGCGACAGGGCTGGGGACAGCCTGCAGTCAGGGCACTTCACAGCCGCAACCTCGGGTTCTGAACCGTCCACGCAAGCGATGGAAGAAAGAAACATGGGCAAGAACAAGAGGTTTGTGGAGATGACATGCTGGCTCCGTGAAAACCCTGGGCCTACACACCAGCGAGCGAAGGTTTCGAGGAACCCCAAGCCTGGAGGGCCACAGAGGCACAGGGGAGCCTGCAGGGTTGTTGGCGGCAAAGCCCAAAGTTTGCAGCAGCACCATACAAGGCAGCACAGCCGTCATGGGACTGAAATATATATTTTTGTTCCAAAAGACCAGGATTTGTTTCTTTTATATTTTAAAATATATTTTTATATTTTTAAAATATATTTTATTGATTTTTTACAGAGAGGAAGGGAGAGGCATAGAGAGTTAGAAACACCGATGAGAGAGAAACATTGATCAGCCGCCTCCTGCACACCTCCTACTTGGGGATGTGCCCGCAATCAAGGTACATGCCCTGGACCGGAATCGAACCTGGGACCCTTCAGTCCGCAGGCCGACGCTCTATCCACTGAGCCAAACCGATTGGGTCAGGATTTATTACTTGGTAATCCTATCAGCAAACAAGTAAAGGAAGGGGTTGTCCCAATATTTAAATATAATTCAATAAGTGGGTTAAATGAAGTTTTTTTTATTATTGATTGGTTTTTAGAGACAGAAACGTTGATTTGTTGCTCCACTTATTTATGCACTCTGGTTGATTCATTTTTTTTTTATTGTTTAAATAAATCTTTCGCTTTTTACATATGTCTCCTTTTTCCGGATTAACCCCCGCCCCCGCCACTCCCGCTCCCCAGGACGAGCCCCCACCGCCCCAGTGTCCATGTCCTTTGGTTGATCTCTTGAGTTATGTGCAAGGGTCTAAGAGCCTGTGCAAGCCATCTCTGGTGAAAGGCCACAGCTTCGTCATCACCATGTGATCACAGGCCAGTGTGTGGAGGGAGGTTACCGAGTGGCAGCCCTCTGGGACCACAAGAGGAGCGCAGCGCAGAGCACTGCACTGGGACCTTGAACAGCGAGCGGAATCGAAGGAGTGATTTCAGACTCTCCCTGCACCCAGAACTGTCGGGCGAATGGACTACCAGGCTGTAAAGTGATTTAATTGCTTCGGAGAACACATGAGCAGTATTGTTGTCAACCCCTAATTTTACATCTTTCAACTGTTCTCCAAAAATAAAGTTGTTTGGGGAAGCTTAATGTCTTCCTGTTTTTATTGCTTTGTATCTAGGAAAGTACAAATTCTGTAGCAGTTCCTGGCCCTGGCAAATCACCTGGGAAGCTTTTAAAAAGATGCTCTCCCAGGAGACCTATCCCAATCCAATTAGATCAGATTCTCTAGGGGTGGGGTCCAGGCATTAGTGTTTGTTTTTTAATTATTATTTATTGACTTGAGAGAGAGGAACATCGGTTCGTTGTTCTGCTTACGTATGCATTCATTGTTTGATTCTTGCATGCGCCCTGACCGGGGGCTGAACCGGCAACCTGCCCGGAGAGGGTAGAGAGGAAATCCGGAGATGCTCTGGCCAACGAGCCCCTCAGGGTCTGGCGCTCGTGTTTTGTTTCTGTTTTAAGCTCCCCAGGTCACCCTTGGTGCAGGCAGATTTGAGAATTACTGTTGTAGAGCCTCATAGTATAGTATTAAAACGTGGCTGAAAGGATGTTTTTCTTAGCAACAACTGATGTGCTTACATCCTTTACAACCCGCTAAAGACATTTATAACGCTCTCCACGCTCCAGGTCCTCCCACAGGCAGAGAAGAGACCAAGGCCAACGTGTCTTTCTCTCCCTGGACATAAGGCTCTAGCTGCGTAGGGCGGAGGCCGGGGGGACTGGGTCTCTGGTCCACTCGGGACTGGGACTTGGAGGAAGCGGGGGGCCGGGGGGTCTGGGTCTCTGGTCCACTCGGGACTGGGACTTGGAGGAAGTGGGGGGCCGGAGGGTCTGGGTCTCTGGTCCACTCGGGACTGGGACTCGGAGGAAGCGGGCGCGGGGGGCGGACAGGACGCAGGAGAAGGCGGGCGGGGCGGGGTGAGACAGCCCCACCCAGATCTCGCCCGGCCAGGGCCCTGCTGGCCCGGACGCCCCGCCCCCCGGCACCGCTGGCGGCCGCGCTCTGCGGACTACATTTCCCATCGTGCAGCCCGAGACGGGCAGGGTCGGGCCAAGAGGCTGGAGCCGGGCCTCCGCGGGGAGAGGCGGGCGAGGGCCGGCTTCCTGGGCCGGCGGCCGGGCGACGGGCGGTGGGCGGGGGCGGTGGTCCGCGCTGTGGCCATGTCGGTGTCCACAGGGTGTCGTGGCCCCGCGAACCTGCGCTCTCAGTCCCGGCCCGGCCCGATCCCGGTGCCCTCCCGGGGGTCCGGCAGAGGGCAGTGACCGGCGATCTGTGCGTCCGGGGGCCCCGGAGAAACCGGTAGGTCCGACTGCCAACCCACGTGGCCTGGGGGCGCCGGGAGACTGGCGAGCTGTCATCCGTGGAGGGAGGGGCTTGGAGACGGCAGGTCGGGGAAGGGGTCCTGCCGTCCGCGCTGCCTTTTGCGGTCGGAGGACAGGTTCTCCCCGGGGTCCTTTAGCCGGTTGGTCCCCAGCTGGGGGATACAAAAGGCGAGGCCTGGAGCCCCCCTTTGGCGGGGAGGGCGAAGTCCTGGAGCGGGCAGTGGCCAGGAAGGACCCGCCCCCCAATGCACACTTGCCGCCCGCGGAGTTCTCTCCAGGATCCGCAGAGGTGACTGGGCTGAGCGGGGCAGCCCCTGAACGTGCCTTGGGCCTTGGGACTTGCCCACCGGGGTGCTCTGACTCCGGCTGTTGGGCCGCCCCTCGTCCTGGGTGAGCCCCCTTTCTGGGCTCGAGTTCGCTAGGGCTGGGCGCGCAGCCTTTGTCAGGGAGGGGAGTGGCCAGCTCCAGCCCAGTTCTCAGTCCCGAGTCAGCATCCTGCGGAAGCGCCTCCGCTCAGCCTCACCTGGGCCCTGTCTGCGCCTCTCTCCCGGAGGCCACTCCCCAAAGGGTCAAGGCTGGATGGAACTCGCTCTAAGCAGGAAGAGGGAGCCGCTGGGAGGGGCTTTGGCCAGGCCCTCTCCCCTTCAGGGCGGGCGCCTGCGGGAGGGAGGTGCCTGCTGGCCTGGCTCCTGTCACAGCTGAGCACCTTTAGGCAAAGTAGCCCGGCGCCCGAGAAGCAGCTAGAGGGGGGCCCCAGGGAGCCCCTGGGACTGGTTCCAAGCGCCCGCTCTTGCTCAGCGCTTCAGGCTCAGCCTCGCAGGAGCCTCACTGTCCAGGTTAGGGACCCAGGGGCGGGCGGGGTGGGCTTTGCTCCCTGCCTAGTGTCCAGGGTAAGTGTCTGGAGCTGTTTGCTTCATCAGGGCTTCTGGCTGGGTCCCCAGATTGGCCGTGGAGATGCTGAGATGTTGCATGGTCTCAGGTGGCAGGGGGCGTCCACCAGCCCCGGCCAGCAGACCCTACCCCCACTCCATGTGGGTACTACTCAGACACCTGAAGCCACAAGGTGTCAGTGGGTAGTGGCCCCAGGGGCCATTGGGTAAGCTGCTGTAGACCACGTGGGTGTGTGAGCCCGAGATGCAAGGCCAAAGGGCAGGAACATGGGCCAAGGAGTTCCACTTGGGAGAGACTTCCAGGAGCAGCAGAGAGCGAATGAATGGTCTGTTCTTGCGCGTCCAGGGCCCAGGAGGAGCCAGGTAGCCTGGAGGAACGCCCAGCCCTAGCCCCATAGACCGCTCTTTGGGTCACTTCAGGCCAGAGCTCACTGGCTTCAGAAGGTCAGAAACAGGTTTTCCCAGGCCGGTTCCCTCTGGGCCTGGCTCGGGGGGAGCAAACTCTCAGAGTGTTTTCCAGGGCAGAGACCACGGGGGGATCCGTGTAAGTACAGCTGCACGTGGTCTGAATGCTAAGTAAGAACAGTCCTGATGTGCGAGTGGTGTACCGTGCCTACTCCGCGCCGGGGTAACCAGATTGCATGGATGATCTCATTTAATTCTCCACAACCCGATGAGTCTGTATTATCACTGTCCCCATTTTATAGATGAGGAAACCGAGACTGATAAAAGCAAACCAGGTCAACCCAGGTCCCTCTCCAGCGACGTTCCTGACACTCGATTCCTAGCGGGGACAAGTCTCCCTGCAGGCAAGGCCCCCAGAGAACACACTGCAAGTGCCTACATATCCGGAAAGAAAACTATTGCTCAACTTTGTTTTTCTACAAATATACTTTTATTGATTTCAGAGAGGGAGAGAGAGAAACATCAATGAGGAGAGAGAATCATTGATTGGCTGCCTCCTGCGCTCCCCACACTGGGGAGGGAGTCTGCAACCCGGGCATGTGCCCTGACTGGGAATTGAACCGACCTCCTGGTTCATAGGTCGATGCTCAACCCCTGAGCCACGCCGGCTGAGCTCAACTCCGTTTTGAATGGAGGAATGTTAGGATGTTCAGTGAAAGGTGTCAGGACAGAGAATTGTTTCAATCCCCAGCTCTCCTGCCTCCTTCCTGCGGTGACATGGGGCCAGGTACTTCCTCTCCCAGCCGAGTTCCTTCGTCTCTAGAGCTGGCCCGGGAGGAGCGCCCGCCTTGAGAGCAGTGATCGGGAATAGCTGACTTAATCCACGGCACCTTAGCACGCTGCCTAGGCATTCAATGAGCTTCACCTGCTGATATCAGTTTGTTAAAAAAGTTACATTTTATATACATTAAAAAAAAGACCAGAAGGAAATACACTAAAGTGTGAACAGTGGGAAATGTGTATGGTGGGAAAATGACATCTTTTCTTTATACTTTTTTGTCCTTTCCAAGTTTTCGACAATGAATAGATACCATGAATTCCTCCTTTTATGATCAGGAAAAGAACAACAAGAGAGAGAGAGAGAGAGAGAGAGAGAGAGAGAGAGAGACCACAACCTGGGCATGTGCTCTGGCCGGGAATCGAACCTGCGACCTTTCAGTGCACAGGCTGTTACTCAACCAACTGAGCCACATAGGTCAGGGCACCCAACTTCACTTTCCAGGGGGGAATCCTCAGAGCCCATCCCCAGAGGACTGAGTTAGCGGGTCCTGGGAGGGACACTTACTCGCTGTTAAGGAGGCCGGTGTTCCCTGCCAACAGCAGCCCCCCTCCCTCTGATGATGCCTTTCGTTTGCCCCACAGGAGGCCCGAGGGGATGGCCGCTGACATGCAGAGGAAGAGAAGCAGCGAGTGCCCCCACGGCACCTTGGCTCCTGCCGATGGGCAGAGTGTGGAGAGAGCCGAGAGCCCCACCCCGGGGCTGGCCCAGGGAATGGAGCCAGGTACGGGCAGGGTGTGCACAGCTGGCCGCTAGAGCCGCCTCCAGGCGGGCCCGATGCCCTCCACTCTCTCCCTCCCACGCAATCGCGTGTGTGCTCAGCTCACTGGGCGTTTGTCAGAGGCAGGGGGTCCTGCAGGGCTGCTTCCCGCCGTCCTCCGTGAGCACGTGGGCCACGCGCCCCGGGCTGTCTGCCGCCAGCTGGGCCCTCCTCCCTCCCGCGTCTGCAGTGAACCTGCGGGGCTCCGCTCCAGCGCTCGGTGTGAATGTGGCCTCCTCGCGAGGCAGGCCTACTCTGTACAGAACACTCGTTATTTTGTAATTTTATTTTTTATGTACGTATTGCCCATCTCGCTCTGAGCTCTGAGCGCAGAGCAGTTGTGTCCTCAATGCCTAGTATAGAGCTGAACTCATAATAGAGACCCAAAATATATCTGTTGAGTTATTCTCTCAAAAAAAAAAAAAATCAGAAATCAGAAGAGGAAGACTGACAAGGTCCCTGGGGCAGTCACAGGCTAGTGGCCCTTTCAGTGGCGTGGCCTCTCCCAGGGGGAGACTCACTGAGCACAGGAGGCATCCAGGGGCAGGGGGACCGGGCACACAGCAGTGAACAGCCAGCTCCGGCCCGCGGGGGGACCCCATCACAGTTCGGGAGGGGACAGTAACCAACAAGTGTCACAGGAGACACTCGGGAGGGAGGCACACAGGGCTGGGCTGGGAGGTCGGATGAGGAGGCAACGAGCATCTTTGCTGAGCGCTGACAGAGCCAGCCCTGCGAGGGGCCGGTGCCTTCTGGGCGGAGGGAAGAGCAGGTGCGGAAGCCCTGGGGTAGGTGGCGGTGTTGAGTGTGGCCGAGGAGCAGGTGGACAGAGGCCCGTGTGCCTGGGGTGACAAGGCTGTCAGATTCGAGTGAGAGAGGCGGGCAGACAGCAGCTGCCCCCAACCATGAGGGCTGCCCCCCGTGTGATTGGTGGAGGAGCCTGGTGGCCTGTGATCGCAGGCGGACAGTGAGTGGCAAAGGGAAGAGGGACTTGCTCATGGAGACAGGCAGTCACGCGAGGGCGTCTGGGAGACACCTTGCTGGTGAGGGGTCTGCCGGCGGCTGCTGCTCTAAGCACTGGTGCTCTTGGCTGGCAGGTGCCGGGCAGGAGGGTGCCATGTTCGTCCACGCCCGTTCCTACGAGGACCTGACTGAGCCGGAGAATGGGGCGGCTCCTGGGGAGAGCCCCGAGGAGGGTGCCGGGGGGCCACCCCCGCTGCCTGCGGACATGCGCCAGATCAGCCAGGACTTCAGTGAGCTGAGCACCCAGCTGACAGGCGTGGCCCGGGACCTGCAGGAGGAGATGCTGCCAGGAAGCTCCGAGGACTGGGCGGAACCCCCGGGGGCCTCCGCGAGACCGGCCACAGAGTCCCCCAGGGAGGGCGCGGGAGACGGGGACGAGGAGGAGGCCGCGGAGGCCTGGCGGCTGCACCAGAAGCATGTGTTCGTGCTGAGCGAGGCGGGGAAGCCCGTGTACTCCCGCTACGGGTCCGAGGAAGCCCTGTCCAGCACCATGGGGGTCATGGTGGCCCTGGTGTCCTTCCTGGAGGCCGACAAGAACGCCATTCGCTCCATCCACGCGGGTGAGCCACCTGAGGGGGCTGGGAGGGCTCCCCTGGCCATGGTCGCTTCCCAGCGGGTTTGGGACTCCCGGGGCAGGCCCTCCACTCACTGTCTCCAGGTGTTCATCTGACCAGCGAACAACCACCCTGACCGCCCACTAGGGCTGAACCACCCTGACCGCCCCCTAGGGCTGTTGAGGCCAAAGGTGGCTCTGATGTGGGCTTTGCCCTTGGAGAGGGTGGGACTTGAGACCACCCCCCCCCCCAGATCTTTTTGCCATTTAGCTCAGGAAGCGTGTTTTTCTGAAGTGCTTCCCGCTTTCAGCTGGTGCTAGTCGGTGAGGCAAGTTGCAAGGACAGGCCCGGCTCCCTCTGGGAAAGGGGCCGTGATTGGCTGTTTCTCTCACCATCCTGAAGCCCCTACTGTGTGCAGAGCTCAGAGGGAGGGTGGAGAGGATGTGGAAGGCGACAAGCTGCCAGGAGGCAGGGCTCTGAGGGAGTTGGGTGAGGCCAGTCCAGGAGGGCTTCCTGGAAGGGGCTGCAGCCGACATCCCCCCCTCCCCTCCACCCACAGATGGCTACAAGGTTGTGTTCGTGCGCCGGAGCCCCCTGGTGCTGGTGGCGGTGGCGCGCACGCGGCAGTCGGCGCAGGAGCTGACGCAGGAGCTGCTCTACATCTACTACCAGATCCTCAGCCTCCTCACGGGCGCGCAGCTGAGCCACATCTTCCAGCAGAAGCAGAACTACGACCTGCGGCGCCTGCTCTCGGGCTCGGAGCGCATCACCGACAACCTGCTGCAGCTCATGGCGCGGGACCCCAGCTTCCTGATGGGCGCGGCGCGCTGCCTGCCCCTGGCGGCGGCCGTGCGGGACGCGGTGAGCGCCAGCCTGCAGCAGGCCCGCGCGCGCAGCCTCGTCTTCTCCATCCTGCTCGCCCGCAACCAGCTCGTGGCGCTCGTGCGGCGCCGGGACCAGTTCCTGCACCCCATCGACCTGCACCTGCTCTTCAACCTCATCAGCTCCTCCTCGTCCTTCCGCGAGGGCGAGGCCTGGACGCCCGTGTGCCTGCCCAAGTTCAACGCGGCCGGCTTCTTCCACGCGCACATCTCCTACCTGGAGCCCGACGCCGACCTGTGCCTGCTGCTCGTGTCCACGGACCGCGAGGACTTCTTCGCCGTGTCCGACTGCCGCCGCCGCTTCCAGGAGCGCTTGCGGCGGCGCGGGGCCCACGTGGCGCTGCGGGAGGCGCTGCGCACGCCCTACTACAGCGTCGCCCAGGTGGGCATCCCCGACCTGCGCCACTTCCTCTACAAGTCCAAGAGCTCCGGACTCTTCACCAGGTGAGGGAGGCCCCGGGAGCCGGGCTGGGGAGCGGGCTCGTGGGGCCTCTGGGCACAGACCGACACCCTGGGTCTGTTTTACTCTGATACCTGGGCCCAGACTCCCTATCGCCCTCCTCTCCACGGGCACACCCCTCTCTACTCTATTACCCGGGCGGCCCGGAAACGCCCGATGCACCGGGAAGGAAGCCGGAACAGAAGCCTGGGGCCCCTTGTCCCGGAGGAACTGCCTTAGGGGTCATTGGTCCAGCCCAGGATGCGGGGCTCCTCCCCTCCTCCAGCAGAGGGGCTGAGGCCAGGCGGGGCACTGTCGCCCCTTCACCCTTTTGGGGTCCAGAGAGTTCCCAGCTCGCCTTCCCTCCACTTCAGACCTGTCCCTCCATCTTGGACACTTAAACTCCGACTGGCCTCTCTCAGGGACGGTCAGCAAAGATGCCATGAACGTGAGGGAGAACAGGCCTCTAGTCTGGGTGGGCCCAGCCCTTCCTGGGGCGTCTTCTGTGGCGGGGAGACAATGCCCTGTCCTGGGGGAGCATTCGGAGGGTAGGACACGTGGCGGCGTCCCCCTGCCAGGAGTAGGTGTTTCTAGATCTGCAGAGCAGGCAATGACAGTGGTGCCTTTGAAACCCACTCCCCCGCCTCCAGCCCTGAAATGGAGGCCCCGTACAGCAGTGAGGAGGAGCAGGAGCGGCTGCTGGGCCTCTACCAGTACCTGCACAGCCGAGCCCACAACGCGTCCCGCCCCCTCAAGACCATCTACTACACAGGCCCCAACGAGAACCTCCTGGCCAGGGTAAGGCGGCTGGGCCGGGCCGGGCTGCGGGGTCCTGGCAGGGACCGCAGGGCGTGTCTAACCCGGATGATCACCCTGTGCCCCTCCTTCAGGTGACAGGTGCCTTTGAGCTCTACATGTGCTACAGCCCCCTGGGCACCAAGGCGTCCGCCGTGGACGCCATCCATAAGCTGATGCGCTGGATCCGCAAGGAAGAAGACCGCCTCTTTATCCTGACGCCCCTCACCTACTGATGAGGATCCTGAGCCCGCTGGGCCGTGGGAGCACGGGAGCCATGGGAACTCCAGGCGGGGCTGGCCCCCTCTTGCCCAGGCAGCAGGCAGGGACTGTGGGTGCGTGCATTAAAGTGCTTTGGGGAAGACACGTGTCGGGCCTGGTCATTGGCTCCTTTGCTCACTCACTCTCGCTCACAGACACCGGGTCCTCCGCCCTAGCCCCTGCCCTCCTTCCCTCCCTCCTTCGACCAGCATCAGGCCGCACGAGCTCAGAGTGGGACCCTGGGCTTGAGCTGTTTGCATTCCGCCGAAGTCCCACCACACATAAAGGTTTCTCTAGCATCGCCCTGGCTTTGCCCCTCCCAGCCCTTCCCCCACACTCAGTCCGAGTCCCCTGTGCCTCCCCTCCTCCTGAGTGGGCCCCTAAGGACCACCTACCCACCTGGAAGCCCTGGCTGGGGCTCTGCGCCATGGGCTGCTGTCGCTGGGCAGGGGCAGGGCTGAATAAGATGGGGACGGTCAGCCCTGGCACAGCCGGGAGCCCCAGGACGCTGAGCAGGGAAGGCCCAGCCTCGGCCACTCTCCTGAGACCTCTCTGGGCAGAGCTCAGGGCCCAGTGCAGGAGCCCCTCCCTGCTGCCCAGGGGCCTCTCCTCGTTCTGCCACAACGTGACCACCTCACTGTCGGGGAGTGGAAGACAGGAAGTGTTTATCAGAGAACAGCGTCCACTGTATATGTCTTCAGACCAGCATGAGTCACGCTCACCAGTCTGAGAGCTGCGCCAAAATATCTGCACGGAAAGCAAGCCGTGTGGGGAGCGTGGCCATGTGGGTGGGCTGGGGCAAAGGCGCACCGGAAGGGTCCTACTTCACTGTCCCCGGAAACGGCAGCACAGCTCCTGCCCGTGGCCCTCCCTGCTCCCGGGAGGATGAGGATGGCAGCAGCCATCTGCCTAGATCCCCAAAGCCCTCGGGAGCAGCCACAGCCTCGCTTGCCCGGCGCACAGGCCCTGGGCTGCTTTTCTGCCTGTTCCCTGCTCTGTGCCCCTCGCTCCTGGCCAAGGCTGCAGACCACTGCCTCCAGGGCGGGTGAGGCCAGGCGAGTCCCCAGCTGCTCCCCGTGTTCCCGAGGCGCCCTTGTTGGCGGGACTTGGCTTCTCATACCTGTTCTGGTGGGAAGAGGGGTGGTCACAATGAGAGGAGTGTGTACCTAGGACAGCAGACACCTAGGAGTGGGGGGTTTAATGACGGTGGAGGGAGGGATGGCAGGCAAGCAGGGAAGGTGCTCCTGGTGGAGGAACCAGCCTGTGCAAAGGGAAGGACCCGGTGGGACTGGTTTACAGCGAAGCCGGGGAGTCTTCAAGGCCTAGGGCTCTCGACTCCAGGTAGAAGCCTGGCAGCGGGGAGCCACTGAGGGTGCTGCAGCCGAGGTGGTGGGGTTCTGCCGTGGTTAGAGCGGTCCCCCTGCTGCCTCTAAGGTGGTCCCTGGTCTGGAGGAAGAGGCGGGCGCTAGTTCTCTGGAGTGTTGTTCGAGGGGGCGGAATGGCCAGCGCTCCTTCGAGGTGGCAGCTGCCGCGAGCCAAACCGAGGCCAGGCTTTGTGAGTTCGCCTTGGGGGCGACTTGTGTGGGGCGCTGCAGGGCCCCTGAGCTGGCTTCCCCCAGGGCGTGCCTGCCTCGGCCTGTACAGCTGGGGAGGGGACAGGCGCTCCTGCGGACACCTGCTGCCGGGTGACCCAGCTGTGGGCGAGGAGACGCTGGCCTGGGGCAGCCAGCAGCGTGGCCACACGGTGGCAGCAGAGAGCCAACTGTTAACTGCTGCACTCCACCCCCGAAGGTCTGGAGGCGGATACAGGTCCCAGGAACCCGTGTCTCGCCCTGGCTGGCATGACTCAGTGGTGGCTGGCATGACTCAGTGGTGAGAGTGTCAGCCTGCACGCAAAAGGGTCGCGGGTTCGATTCCAGGTCAAGGGCTGGCCAGGGTCCTGTGCCAGAGGCAACCAGTCTGTGTGTCTCCATCCATGTTTCTCTCTCCCCCCTTCCCTCCCTCGTCTCTGCTCCAGGCGGAGAAAGTTTCATTCGGTTTTGCCCTGCCCCTGCCTGACTACCTTTAGACACGGTGCCTGCGGAACACGGGAGCCATGCGGTGATTTTCCAAGCTTGCGTACTCACTTCCGGCCGATTCAGGTTAGAGAAGGGAGTGCCTTTTACATTCCCCCAGGTACTGGGTTCCCCGGGCCCTGGGTGTGGCCACACAGGTGCTCCTTCCGCTCTCTGTCACCACGTGCTCAGCGTGGAGGCAGAGTCCAGCACTAGGAATGGGGGAGGGGGTCAGTTATCCAGAATGAACTCTGCCGGGGTGGGTGGAGCATAGCGTCTGTGAGACCCCAAAAATGGGACTGGCACTGCCTGGGCCAGGAAGGCTCCCTGGAGGAGGAGCAAGGAGGAGGGGCTGGGCGGGAGCAGAGATTACAGCTCCTCGGGGCGGGCGTAGAATTCTGCTGGGCTGCGGGCTCCTCTCTCGACCACTCCCCTCACTCTTCAAAGCCCTGGTGTTGGCAGCAGAGCAAGAACCACGGGCCAGGTGCCTAGCAAAGGACAGTTGTCGGGGACCCTCTCCCCCAGGTGCCTTTCCCTCCCTCGCACATTGCTGGCTTGGACCCCCTGACCTTTTCTCTCTGGAGATAGAACGTCTAGGCCTCAGTTGTATTTCAGCTCCAGGCCCCGATAAGCGACAAAACCAGCTGACGGGTGACATCAGGAACAGCTGCATTGACGAACCACCCCTGCGGGGAAAGGACTCCCGGGAAAGCTGCTGAATGATCATCCGTAGCATCTCCACCCTTAAAACCCTCAGGCCCAGGCCCCAGGCCCCTTGCCGTTCCCTTTCTCTTTCCCTTCCCTTCCTCCCTCCCCCTCCCTGCCCCGGGCACTTTACCATCAGCTCCCTCACTCCCAAGCTCCAAGGGCCCTTCCTTTACCGCAACTCCTCTCCTGAGCCCATTTCTTCTAGGAATTACTTTTCTCCCTCTGTGACTCCAAACAAATGTTCTCTTACGGTTTGGGTCTTGGCTCTGAATTCCTTCCTAGCCGGAACCCAAGACCGAGGTGGCTGCACCCGGGTTTGGTCCCACCCCATTGGCGAGATAGACCCAGGACTCACAGGTCCTCTGACCAAGGCCATCCTCCGAGTTTCCCCCACCCTCCAGGGTCCAGGCCCCCGAGGCTGAGGGGCTGCGAGGTGGAGGGTGTCCACCAGGGCCCCTCTTTAGTGTTAGGGGGGACTAGTGTCAATGTAAGAAATGTCCAAACCTATAGAGAATTTGTATGAGTTTATTTGAGCCAAACTGATGACAATTGCCAGGAAGTAAAATCTCAATGGATTGAGAAAATGCTCCAGTAAATGGCAGTTTTTCGGCTTATTTTATACATTGAGAATGTAAACGCAAGAAATGACCAAACCCTGTAAGAATTTTTGAGTTTATTTGAGCCAAACTGACAACAATTGCTGGGAACCAAAATCTCAATAGATGGAGAAAAAAAATCTCAATGGATTGAGAAAATGGCAGTTTTGCACTTTATTTTAAATATATTTTTGTTAATTTCAGAGAGGAAGGGGGAGGTAGAGAGATAGAAACATCAATGATGAATCATTGATTGGCTGCCTCCTGCACACCCCCTACCAGGGACCCAGCCCACAACCAGGGCATGTGCCCTTGACCAGAATGGAACCGGGGACCCTTCAGTCCGAGGGCAGACGCTCTATCCACTGAGCCAAACGAGCTAGGGCGCACTTTATTTTATACATTACAACTAAAGGAGGAGGCATAAGGAGGGTTACATGAAATTCATTGGTGACAGATTAGGGAGACGGGAGGAAGTAAAGTGGGGAAATCTCTGGAATGGATGAAGATACGATGAAGAGGCTAATCCTCCTTTTTCGTTGGTGGGTATAGGACAGTTAACAATGACCATGCACAGCACATAGGGAGGGGTCTGTAGTCTCGCTCTCCATGAGCTTGTGCCCTGAGGGGTCTGGAGAAAGGGATTACTCAGACCAAAGGTATATGCTTTTAGGTGCAAAAAGAAAACAGACTCAGTTAAGGTAAAGATTAACCTTCCTCAAATATCCCAGCCTAGGACAGGACGACCATCAGGACTCAGGGTCAGTTGGGAAGTTCTCATTTCAGACCATCCTTGTAGTTACTTTTGGCCTCTGAGTGTGTGAGGCCACCACGCAGGCCTCCCCTGAGCTTGTCAGGGTTAGTGTGTGGCCCCTTTCCCCACAAGAATCAAATGAGAAGTCGTAGGGAAGGTTACAGGAAATCCATTGGTGGCAGATTAAGGGGGAGGGAGAAAGCAGAGACACACACCTCTTTTGTTTTCTTTTTGGGATCCTCACCCAAGGATATGTTCTTACCGATTTATTTTTTTATTTTTTATTTTTTTTTAGAGAGAAAGGAAGGGAGAGAAACATCGATCAGTTGTTGAAACCCACAACCTAGTATGTGCCTTGATCTAGAACTGAACCCGAAACCTGCTGGTGTACAGGATGACGCTCCAACCAGCTGAGCCGCCCACCCGGGGCCAAACTTCTTTACGTGGATAGTTAATAATTAACGTGTACAGCACACAGAGCTGGTATTTGGGGAACCAGCTCACAGTGGGGTTCTGGGGTCTCGTGCTCTGTGCTGTGGCTGTGCCCTGAGGGGTCTCAGATGCACAGAGACAATAGACAGGACCACTTCCGGGAAGACTGACCTTTGTCAAGGCAGCTCCAGGCCTAGGCTGACTACCCACCATGACCCACCTCCAGTGGGAATTTTTATATTCAGACCATCTGTGCTTACTCTCAGTCTCTGAGTTTGTAGGGCCCACCCTGCTGGCTACCCCTGGGCTTGTCAGGCCAGTTAAGGGGGGACAAGGGGGGGGAGGGGGCTGAGGTCCAGGTGAGAGATGGCAAGAGCAGACCTAAGTTACCTCCGCTCCCCCCACCCCCCTTACATCCAGTCTGAAGAGAGAGCTCTGGGCTACCACTTAGTGAGACTACATCCTCATTAAAAATATATATATATTCATTTATTTCAGAGAGGAAGGGAGAGAGGGATAGAAACATCAATGATGAGAATTATTGATTAGCGTCTCCTGCACGCCCCAGACTGGGGGTTGAACCTACCACCCGGGCATGTGCCCTGACCAGGTATTGAACCATGACCTCCTGGTTCATAGGTCGGTGCTCAACCACCGAGCACACCGGCCGGGCTGCACCCTCATTTTGGGGAGGGAGAGACTTGAGACCCAGCAGGTTAGAGGTGCCTCCGCTTCCCCCAGAGCAGAGGCTGCCCGCGCAGAGCCGAGAGGAAGGCCAGCATTGTTTCCTGCCCCATATTACAGCCTCCACACCCTGAGGCACCCATAAGGGGGACCAGAACTAGGGTTGGGCCTCCACATCAGCCCCTCCTGGCTCCACTGTCCAGCCAGCCGGCCTGGCCTCCCGGGGTAACCCCTCCGTCCACAGGCGGGCAGGGTGCAGCCCACCTTCCTCTGACCACATCCTATTGCTGACAGCCCAGGGCAAGCCAGGAAGGAGGGCCCCTGCCCACAGAAGATGGGGTCACTCCGGGGCCCCTCACCTCTCTCCTCGGATCCTTCGCCCATTCCTGGTCTCTTCCCCACACGGTGGGTTCCCCAGGCGCTGCCCGGGAACCAGCGTGGAGGGTGTTGCTGTAACAATGGCACCGAGAGAAGAAATGAGTCCCGGGGTCCTCGAAACCTCACCGCCCCTCCTCCCTGCGGC